>NC_069712.1:5575000-5740000 GCF_027358585.1 Pangasianodon hypophthalmus | reverse complement strand
AGAAATCCACTTCAAACTTTTTTGTCAGCTCTTTATTAAGATCCTCTGTGTCTTGTCCAGCTACCCCCGACCCCTCCTCTCTCTCTCTCTCTCTCTCTCTCTCTCTCGCTAGCTGACTGCATACCACAGGTGATGTGTGTTAATTTACCGTCCCAAACATTTGCCCTCCATGTGTGCACAGGCGTAAGGCGTATTTGGATTGTCAGGCGTGTCCTGGCTCAGAGCTCCTCGGTCTGCAGTGCTCTTCATTCCACACGATTATGAGAATAAATTTACTGAGAAGTTGATGTGTAGCCCTACGCCGATTCGTCCGTCTATGTTCCGTTTGTCCATCTCTGCTCTCCTTCCCCTCCACCCTTCCTTTTTTTTTTGTACATCTCAGTCCAGGCCTAATGGAGGCCCTGGGTTCCAGGCTTTGATAAATAATGTACGTTCTTCATAATGCCGAGTCCCTGGAGAGGTCCGAGAGAGCATCATTACTGCCTCGTAAATTGATTAACGGCACTGAAGCGGCGCAAAATGATACATGGAGATGATGCAGGGGGTCGGGCTCGGCGGAGGCGTGTGATGGGTGCCACATTAGCCCGGGTTTCTGCGCACTGCTAATATTTACATGCACTCAGGCTCCGAGAGCTTTGGCCGCGATTATTGGGCTTTTATGGGATCCGAGAACGCCATTTCGGTTCATTTGGGCAATTTTTCAACCGGAGCCTTGCTCGGTGGCAGATGTATCATTCTCTATCAATTGTCCCGTCAGGGTTCGCTCTTTATTCGTATAAATTATCTTCTTTTTTTAAATTCATACTATAAAACCACCGCATTACTGCATCTTAAATGGATTACGAGCATTAAAACAGCCCAATAATGTCGAAGGATCATTCTCTGCTGCATAATGTTGACATTATTGCCAACAGGAGGATTGTTTATTCTGACAGGGACACAGTGGGGGATTAATGTGACTAATATCTGCAAGGAATTTTATTTAATGTTTTTATAATGATTTTCTATCTAAAATACTGTAGTATAAATGCTCTATACAAATAACACATCAACAGAATACATGCACCGACTAAAACAATTTAAAAGCAAACAAACAAAATGGTACAAGGATTTTTTATAGCATGCATTTATTTGAAGCTACTGAAAATTATAAATACTTAAACGATACAATGAGCAAGGAAATCTGGGAAAATTACTATTACTGAAAGGTAGTGGGTTAAAAATAATAATGTGTGTTGTTCAGCATGGTCTGACTATCAGATAAATCCTCCATACATCAATGTGATCAGGAGCAAATCAGTGTTTAGAGGATGACAAATGAAATATACCTGGAAATATGCATAAAAAAATCAAATCACAGTATTTTTCATGTCGTCAATGGTGTTTATTTCTCCCCGCAACATAAATGATTACGTAAAGAGCAGGAAAGAGATTTTACTTCTATTTAAACCACAGCACTGTGGTATCTCGGTTCTGATTGGTCAGGAGGTGTTGATTAATTTTCTGTAACAGCAGCTCTGACAGTAGTTCCAGCTGTAATCCAAATCACAGGTTTATATTAATGCGTTCGTTCTAATACGTTATCGTTTCTATAGCAACAGCTCGTTCACAGGGACTTCGGACACAGTACGTCGGACTCTGCACATAATGCAACACCTAATAATAAACGTTATTTTATTTAACAATGAAAAACATGTAATCATTGATATGGTGACATTTTCTGTGAGGAGATGTTTATTTCACCTTTATGGAAGGAGTCTCCAGTGTCACCGCTGTGCCAGTAATCCTGCGATCCACTGTACTCAGTACTCGGAAATTTCCAAGTTGATTTTCCGGAGTTCCGATCTAAACACAGATGCCCACAGCAAGGTCACGTTTGTATGGCTAGTCTCTGAAATTGATAAACATATTAAGAAGATCTACATCTTCTGCATGATTAGTGATGTGAAGTGATGTATGAGAGAAGTCAGCTAATCTTGTTCATCTTGCTCATGAAAATGATCTTTCACACAACACTATCACGTTAGTAAAATTGAGATAAAATCAGCAGAATTATGTTATGAATCTAAACCTACAAATGTGTTGAAACACGCTTTCACAAAATGAAAGCTACAAGTAAAATCGAGTTTCATTAAGTAGAAAATGATACAAAGTTGAATTCTGTTTACTGTTGACTGTATGCCGTAATATTGTTGTGACTCAGGTGTGTTTATGTCAGAGAACTTGGGCAACCCGAGTTCCCAACCTGGAATTCCAAGTAGAATGACCGTTCCATTGCACTTTTCCTTGTCAGAGGTCAGGTTTTTTCCCCTGAGTTCCAAGTACAATGGACTGCAGCATTAAGTCAGTAAGTTTTCCAGTACAGAAAAGTCTTCAGGACAGAGGAGTTTACACCCCCTGCTGTCTCCGTAGCTTGACAAGCTGCACGGTTTTATCTTATTAACTTTGAGAGAAGAAAAAGAGAGGCATAACTGTTTATGGGTGCTATAACATAAGTTACAACAGGAACAAACTCATTTTGCAGATATTCCATTTAAACATTAACATTTAAATGATTAAACGTTACTGTAAATGGAAAAAAATACACATTAATGTGGTGCAAGAGGAATAAAAACACTTTAGGGTGTACAGTTATGGGAAGATATTCAACTTCAGGGTGTTGAAGTTTACTTAGATAGCATGATTTTCTGTAGAATTTTTGTTGGTCGCATGTGACATTGGAGAAAAACTCAATATCGTTCAAGAAGTTAAATTTGCTTTCTCTGTTTCACTCTATTTTATTGACTCTAAATGCTGATAGGTTGGTATTTAAATCATGCTTTTGTAAGGAAGAGTTTTTATTATTTAACAGAGAAGTACTATTAATGAAGTTACTGTAGAAAAATGCGTACCTTTTTATAAATCAAGACCAGTATACTTAAAAAAATGAAGATTAATCTAAAAAATCAGTTGTAGATCAGATTTATTTTGAATGTTTGACCACATTTGACCCGTTATAAATTGACGCCCCTCAGGGCCACACAGCTGCATTCGGTACTCTTTCTGTTAGACGTTATACAAGCATCCATATATATTTTGACTCGCCCAAACTGGTGTAGAGTCAATATTTAGCGTATCGACCTCTCGAGTCAGGATGTGGTCACACCAGCGGTCAGATAATATGGATCCCCAAGTTCGGATTGAAAGAAGGTCAAAACGTTTGGACCGAAACGTGTGTCAATCGTGGGGGCCAGATGTTAAGCTCAGTCATGTGACCTGGATGGATTGAGAGAGGCAGCTGGTGAAGGACATGGAAAGACGATGCAGTGTCCATGAACACAGCCCACCTGCTGTGTGTGGGTAAGAGCTCAGAGCTGTGTTTGGGCTAGAAAAGAATGTTTTTGGAGATTTGCATCACACACTAGTGAGGTTTTCTCCAGAATAACACCTGGATGGATGTTTCTTCAGATCTACAGTGGGTTTTAGACCTTGAGAGAAAGCCTGCTTTACATAAATGTGTGGCAGGCAGCACTGTAACAGCACAGCTAGCACAGGTGTTGGGAAATTTGTTCCACTTAGTCACACTCTAAATATGAGGAACTAATATAAAAACTTTGCTGACGATGGAGTTTCTTCGCCTACTGTCTGTCTGGAAGATAGAAGTTCACAAAGACGTCTGGTTTCACTGCAGAGGGGAATCTTGAATCTTTTAATAGCTGTGCTTGTGCCTGAAAAATCTGTGTACTTGTATCACAATGGACTTAACCTGTTTGTGTACATTAATATACTGTATATTTTCTAGTGTTTTTGACAAAAATATCATATTATGATGTGTGAATACAAATTACCAGTACAATAGTAGTGTTAAAAAAATACACTAAACCTTTTGAGTTCATTTATACTTTTATTTATCTAGAAATGTAAATTATTTAGCATTGAAAAGAAGGAAATATGATGAAGGATAGCTCAGAAAAGTGTTTTAGTTTAGTCCCATAGTTTATCACAATGTTGGTAATATATATCAAAATATTGTCTAAACGAGGCATTGAGATTAAATATACACTCATTTACATAATACAGAAATCTTTTTTTAAGTGATTTAACAATGATCGTGCTGTTGCATAGCAAATTTAGCAGAATATTGAATTATTTCTATTGAATTTATTTTAAAAAGAACTGTTCACAAGTTGACATATAACAAGTTCATATTTAAATTTCTTTATTGTCATTTTGCAGACTCTCTTGTTCACACATTTTAATCTGCTGTATAGATCAAATTCTTTTTGCTGCATGGTGGTGTATGATGACATGCTTTATTTCACCGTATTTGAAATGTATGAACCAGTGTGTGGATTTAGCACTTCTAAAGGAAACCAGGCCAATTTGAAAACTGAAAACTTACACAAAAAGGGTCAGTAACCAGTAGAATCACAGGAAATAGTTAACAGGAGGGTTAGTAGTGTTGTTTAGAAAATTAGCTTTACAGTGATATACATCATAGTTTTATAAGGAGAAATTAAAAAACGCTCTATCAAAATTCCCCCCAAAAAAATGGAAAATCCAACCAAAGTTTAGTCATGAGTAGGTACTTCTAAAATCATCATTTGTGTCAATAATTGTCTGTTTATTTTTACATATTGTAGAAGTATGAAAGTTATAAACAGAAAAATATCCAAAAATCAGTTAGAGGTTAGAAGTTAAATCACTTTTGGTGCCTGACTTAAATTTTTTTCTTTGTTAATAAAGGAAAAGACCGTGTTGTAGTTGAACGGGTACCGGAGATGTAGCTCAGGCTTTTCTCTCACATATTCAGCGAGTCGTATATTTGACGCAGCTTCTGTTTGAGAAATCTGTGTATCCTGTTTGGGTTCAGTTTATCCAGGTGTCTGCGACATGTGGCCTTGCGGTCGAGGGCCGCCTGCAGTGGAGTTCACCTGCCGGTGTAGGAAGTGTAAAGCACAAGAAGTAAAATTACAGAGCCGTAACTAAAATGATCAGACCCCCCATGAGTCAGCTGAAAAACAGAAGGTATTTTGAGATGGAAGTTTCTCGGGGGTGGAGGAGGAAAAACACCAACATAGCCAATTTGGACAGAAATAAAATCACCAAGTAGCACCTGTAGAGGATGTAAAACAGAAAGCACTGTAAGCAGTCTTTAAAAAAAAAAAAACAGTAAGTCTTCTGTGATATATGTTTTTGTCAGTTTTACACATATGGAGCCTGATATTTTTGCCCATTCTTCTTGAAAATTGCGGTCTCCATCCAATCAGACAGAGTGTGAGCAATTTTACCAAGTCTTGTATCTCCTCAATCGGATTGAGGTTTGGGGTTTGACTTTGACGTTCAAGTTCTTGGTTTTGAATCTCTCCAGTGTAGCTGTTGCAGTATGTTTAGGGTCGTTGGAAGTCGAAACAATTGGCCTAGTCTCAAGTCTTTGGGAAACTGGAACAGGCTTTCCTCTAGGATTGCCCTGTAGTTGGCTCCATTCATCTTGCCATCAACCCTGCCCATTTTACCAGTACCTGCTGATTAAAAAAAAAAAAAAATCCCCACAATATAATGCTACCACCACCATGCTTCACTGTGGGGATGATCCTAGGTTTCCACCAAATGTAGCGCTTTTTGCCAAGGCCAAAAAGCTCAATTATACCAGAAAAACTGTTTCCACATGTTTGCTGAGACTCCAACATGCCTTTTGGCAAACTCATGTTTTTTTTCCCCTCTTCTTACCACTCTTCCAGCTTTGTGGAGTGTCCAGGCTATGGTTGTCCTGTGAACAACTTCTCCCATCTGAGCTGTGGATCTCTCCAGCTGCTTCAGAGTTACCCTTGGCCTCTGGGTTGCTGTGTTCTCTGACTAATACCCTCTTTACCCAGTCACTGACGTTTGGTGGACAGCCTTCTATATGCAGAGTCACGGTTGTTCCATTGTCTTTTAAATGTTCCAGGTTCTGTGGGAGTTTGAGATAGTTTTTAATACTTTTCAAGGACTTTGTCCTGGACTTTTGAGAGCTCCTTGGTCTTGATGCTGTTTAGGTAGGTATGTTCTCTAACAAACTCTGGGGTTTTAAAGGAACGGGTGACACTTTAATTGTACACAGGTTGACTCCATTCACCTTATTATGTGACTTCAGATGGCATCAGAACTAATTTAGGTGTTTCACAGCGTTTTACAGGGATGAATAGTTATGCAGTCACAGATTTTACACATTTTTTTTTGTCTGTGAAAAATTTTGCAAACTATGTTGATTGTCGATCCACTTCAATTTTATGTCATGTAAGAGCTAGATTTTGTTTTTTAAAAAAATTAAGATAAAAATTAAGATGAAAAGCCAAACATTTACCTTATAACCATTTCTTACTTAAACTTTCTAATTCTGAAGTGAAATCAAGTCATGAAATTTAGTCAAAAATGTTAAGACTGGGTGTTCATAACCTGTCAGTGTTTTCTGTTGTAGTTTCAGCCACGTTCTTTTACCATTTCAGTTTTTAGAAGCGGAGAGTGTCTTTGAACCCACAGAAGTGAATCAGAAGGGGAAAACCAGACTAATGCACTGTTTTCTTCGCCCACGTTTTGACCGCCAGCCCTGTTTTAGAATTCAAGTTGATGACTAGACCTGGATTATCTAGGATAAAGTTCAATTCCCTGTGAACATCCTTTTCATCATAATGTGATAGTACTTGACATGCCATAAAACAGTGATTCTTCACCTACTCTTCTAAAAACTATGGGAGGATGCACATCACACTACATACAGTATTATATGGGCTTATAATATACAAATATTACAGAGGAATAAATATTTCATGCCTCTGCACTGGAATGGTCTAATCTGCAAATCACAGTTCTGACACACAAATAATTTTTGTAATACACACGTTTGAAAACTGAGCTATAAAAAAAACGAAGTGCGATTTACTTTACTTTCTACACTCTAGCCTAAAATTATACAATTTATACAATATTATGTAGTGTCGATATACAGCCTAGTGCAAAAATTTGTATACCCTTAAAACAAAATATCAAGAATTCTAATTTATAGGAACAAGTGTTCTTTCATTGTTCTATGTAACAAAAATGGATAAACTGTGAACATGTAAATAAGGTATAAAACTTGAGGGCATGCTGTTATAGGAAAATAATCAACAAAGAGGTGGTGTGATGTGGCTTGACATAAAGCGGAGTCACTGTTACCATCCTGAGGTTGATTATTTTCTTATAACAGCACATGACATACATGACTTAAACCACAGCAGTTTACCAAGGCTAACAATTTGTATGCATTAAAGAACAACGCTTCAATATTCTTTATCAATTTATAGTTACATTTAGAGCCCCCTGTCCTGAAGACTCTCCTGTATTGAAAAACGTAGTTACAGATTTACCTCTGACTGTTACAAAGCACTGACACTGGAGACTCCTTCCATAAATGTTAATTCAGTATCTCATCACAGAATACTTCACCATATCAACAATTACACACATTTCTAATCCATTCAGGTGGTGCCTGTGTTACTATAGAAACGATAACATATTAGAAGGAGTGCATTAATATAAGCCTTGCAGCAAGAACTACTGTCAGAGCTGCTGAAAAACACCTTCTGACTCATCAGAATCCAGAATTCACCAGCACTGTGGAAAAACAAACTCATCTCAGTTCAAAAGAAAAGGAAAAGGCGTTCCAGTCAGAACTCCTTCAGATCAGGTCTGGAAACCAACAGGGTCATGACACAACCTTTTAAAAATAATTTCTCTCTTGATTTTGATTTGTTGTCTTGTTGAACCTTTTGGAAATCGTTTTACTTGTGTATTAAATGTAACATTTACAGTTTTTTTTCTATATAAAAAAAAACCACAGGGGAGCTTTTGCACACAACAGTTAATGGAAACACATTTCATTTTATTCATTTCGTCCAACTCAATTTATAATTCAGTCCAAAAATAAAGCACATACAAGCTTTACAGCATTTTTCCAGCTACAAGAGATCTTTAACCATCACATTTCACCTTAAAAGTGACGAGGTTGGCTTTTATGCCAGATTATGTCAGTAAGTCCCCTGCAAGAATGCACTCGTAAGAAACAGAAATAGAAAGCACTCTGTGTGACTGAATGCTGTACGGTAAAGTCGGTTATTTGATCTCAGGCTCTGATTAATCAGAAGGCCGTAGCTGTGTGAGCGCTGAACACTTCAAGCCGCTTGCTTTGTTGCACTTGGCTGTGAGGGACGTGCTTCCCACTCTGCTCCGCTCCTCCCCGACAACAGCGCGAGTTCCCGAGCTTTTAAATTAGCTCTTGGCAACTCCACGGCTCTAAATATAGGAGGAACTTTTTAGCTTTCCTGTCATGGTGCTCTCCACAATCGGTGTAAACAGCACCTGTTTCCATTGAAGGGCTCCCAGCGCTGCGATCCTGGCCTCAGAGAGAAAAGCGAGCAGGACTTTGGCTTTGACTGGTGTTGCTCTCGGCCATAAGAGCTGAGAGAGAGAGAGAGAGAAAAAAAAAACGAAGTGAAAGAAATCAAATGAAAACAGTGAATAAGTGTATGAGTAGGCCTTGATGTTGGGCTTTAATGCACAACAGAGTATAATGTGTATCTCTCTGACTCTTAATCTAGTAATAGACAAGGACAGTATCTCTCTCTCTCAAACACACACACACACACACACACACATTTGTCTGTCTGTCCTTGTGAGGACATTCCACTGACATTTTAATAATGCTGATAATTAACGCTGTACCTAGACCTGAATCTAACCCTAACCTCAGTAACCAAAGAAAACTTTTTGGTTCTTGTAGTTTTTTTAAATAAAAGCTTCAGTTTTGCAGAAAAGGTCTTCATGGTCTCCAAATGTCCCCTCAAGGTCAAAACTGTTAGATATTCTTATCCTAGTGGGGATATTTGGTCCCCAACATGGTATAAAAACATGCCACACACACACAGGGAGGGAGAGAGAGAGAGAGAGAGAGAGAGATACAGGGCACTATTATTTAGCACTGAAAATGAGTGTTCAAATTTACAATTTTATGTTACAATTTTAAAGATTCAGTAAAAAAAATAAATAAATAAAATTAAATCAGTTGCTTTGAAGTTCCAAAAATAAAATAATGATCAGTGTGTAATTATTGGGGGAAAAAAATCTTTTAAAAAATTATACTTATCTCAGAAAAATATATTGTAACATTATATCAATATCCATATTGCATTATAACATCATATTGCCCAGGTCAGCTCTGAATGAGTGAATGTTAAGCCCTATTCAGACTGGATTAGTTTTTTACATGATGAAGTGAGGTGATGTGATTGTTACCGGAATATCGCTGAGATTAGTCTATTTCGTATCTCTCACGTTAGTCAGTATTTTAATTTTTATTAAAATGACCTGTAAAAATAAACCCAGGTAATATACAGCATATATCCCATCTCAGTAAACTCCTAAGACAGCTGTTATCTGTGAACGTATTTTCCTGAATGATTTTATGTTTTAGCAGGACAGTTGGCAGGACAGCGCGCTGAAAACACAACCGTGTGCGTGTAGCCTTCGGGATGAACAGTCATGTAACCAGTGTTTGTTTCCTAACCCTCAGGTCAAAATGACCTATTTTACTTATTTTTGCTGCACAATGGAATGTACAGATGCACAGCACGGATTAAAAAAAAAACATTTGCGATATGCTTTGCACTCTATCAAAACACATGATATGAACTTTTCATATGACATGGTTTATGACTGGTCCTGTGTTGTTTGAAAACATGTTGAATCATGTCGGAGTCGTGATTCACCCGAACAGAAATGCTTACCTGGAGCATCTGGGATTGGTCAGGACTCTCACAACACACAATAAAATTAAAAATATATTTTTTTTTGTGGCCAAATGTGTAACAAAACTAAATAGATTTTTTTCCATCATGTGCTCTGACCTTCTTTCTTTGTGCTTTCACTCGTATTAGTCTGTGTTCCAATTTTGAGTCTGAGTCAACCTGATACTTTTGATTCATTTTCCTGTTTGGTTTGGTTTGATTTCACACTGCGCATAATTAAACAAATCAAAAGCGAAAAGAAAACAGCGTCCTCGTAGAACACTCATTCATTCAGAAATATGGAAAGCATAGAAATTATAGCGGGTGAGTCAAATGAAACAGTTAAATGTACAAAATAAATAAGAATTGAATCAATTTTAAGATTCAATTCTTATTTATTATTCTTATTCTTATTTCAAGTTAAAAGAATCCGTTAAGCACTAAAACACTTCCATTGAGCAAAATAAAGATTATATTGAAAAATGACACTTTTGTGGCACCTATTTGCGATAAACAATTAAAAAAAAAAAACATTTTAGATTGAATCACCCATAAACAACTAGTGTGAAACAATTTGTATATCACATTTAGGTTTTATTTTATCTTTTGGTGTGTCTCCAGAGCATACGGCTTTTCTGCAGAGCTACAGCTCTATCTTTTGGCTCAGCATCTCTCATGCTTGCTTCACTTTCGTGCAGTCGAATCGATTCGATTCAGAGTTGATTCACATTCTCACTGCAATCGAACCACGCTAGAGTTCACGCAGGAATGTGACACTCGCTCAGACACTTGCAAATGGTAGTTTCGTTCTGCACCTGAGTGTGATTGCTGTGTTCTCACCTAAATGAAGAACTGCACTGAGGGAGAAAACAAACAAGGGTGAGACTCAAACTGAATAAACACCGCATATGTAAAAGCAGTGGGGTTTTTTTTGTTTGTTTTTTTTTTTCCCCAGAATCCCCCAATACATCTGGTAATACGAGAAAATACAGTGACAGACGCTACACACAAAGGGTCTAAGACGCGTAATTGTTGATGCTGAAGGAGATGTTTATTTAGCATTTATATAAGGAGTCTCCAGTGTTAGCACTTTGTAACAGCCAGAGATGAGGCTGTAACGTTTAAGTTTTCAGACACGGCAAAGTCTTCAGGATAGAGGAGTTTGCGCTTTGTGAATTTCTCTTTAACATGACAAGCTGCAGTTTTTGTCTTATCAAGAGAAAATATTACGCTGGTGAGAGTTTCCCTAAAAATCATTTATACTGTTAGTAATAGAGATGAAGTTAAGATAGATTGGGTATTTTAGGATAAATGTTATAGTTGTAAGAGAGGGCCTGGATCAATCATAGACTTTATATTTCTCTCAGCTCTCCATTTTAATTCTCTCCCATCCTCTCCATGAATAACTGTTGAAGCTTTAAGCTTTTGGTCTGAGTAATTTCAAAAGACTCATGCTTTCTCTGCTGTCTCTCCCCCCTCTGTAATCATTCTCCTGCTGCTGAATTGCTGTCTTGGGATCTCACTGAATGGCCACTTTCATCCTCATCCAAGCAGCATTTCCTCTCACGATGTCAAGGGCAGAAGCACTTAAATGTGTTAGATGTGCTGTTGTCTCTGGTAGGCCTTGTGAGGATGCTGGAAACAAAAAAAAATGCCGAAAAATAAATTTGACATCTTTGACATATAGCTGTGTAACTCTATAGACGAAGCCAGCAGTGACTCAGGAGGATATTCAAAGCCACTCAGCATCACTGACGGATATGTGCCACCGGTGATATCCGAGATCACTGTGTGAACGCTCGGCCATACCGGAAACCATTTTGAGAATGCGGTGTTGACTGGACGTACTGGAAAGCCGTGCATTGTGACTCTGATTCCCAGAAGTGGTGATGTGTGAGGGAGTGATGTCACACCATAAGGTCAAGGATGTGCAGCCAGTTGCTTCTCCTCTTGGTCTGGTATTGTGTTGAAGGTCTCCCGTGGGAGAATCTCACACCAGAGTGTTATAATGAGCAAATCTCTTTCTCTCTGCAGGTCAGCTGGATATCCGGGTCCATTATTGGCACCGTTTCCTGCTCTGCTGGCGTTTCTGTTTGTGTGAGGCCTTACTGACGTTCAGTGTCTGCGAAAAAACAAGAAACCACTCAGGACCCGGGTCGTTTGGTGTGCTTGTCCCCGCAGAATGAACGTCACGTCACTGTTTTCCTTCACCAGCCCGGCGGTGAAGCGCCTCCTGGGCTGGAAGCAGGGCGACGAGGAGGAGAAGTGGGCCGAGAAGGCTGTGGACGCGCTTGTCAAGAAGCTGAAGAAGAAGAAGGGTGCCATGGAGGAGCTGGAACGCGCACTCAGCTGCCCCGGCCAGCCCAGCAGCTGCGTGACCATCCCACGCTCGCTGGACGGACGACTGCAGGTGTCGCATCGTAAAGGGTTGCCTCATGTCATCTACTGCCGCGTGTGGCGCTGGCCTGACCTGCAGTCACACCACGAGCTCAAAGCACTCGAGTGCTGCCAGTTTCCCTTTGGATCCAAGCAGAAGGATGTGTGCATTAACCCGTACCACTACAAGAGGGTGGACAGTCCAGGTGAGCACTAGCTAACTGTCATCACAGCACGGAATAACACAATAGCTTTATGATCATTTTATCTTACGTATAGTTTATCTCATCAATAACCAGGTTAAATCAGGTAAAATATATGCTAGGCCTGTAGGAAAGAAATTTTCTCGGAGAGAACATACACAGAAACGTACAGACAGTATACTTCTACTCCAGAAAAATCAGGCAACTTTGGAGCATGAACTGCATGCAGGTGATTTACATAATCTGACTGGGGAAAATTAAATTAAGCAGGTGCATAACCCGAGTCTGAATACACGTAATTTTCTCTGTGTAAATAGATACATAACTTGGCTACACATTGCTAAAATATCACTGGCAAGCAATCACCTGACATCTAAACACATCTCTGTAAGCTCATTAAGATTTAGTTCATGCTCTGTTGTTAAGAGTGCGTTATTCATTCACACGGGTTATCTCTCGTTCCTCTCCCACATCCTCCTCTGCTGGACCAGGTGCTTGGCCTTTACGTTATCTATTAATACTACAAGACAAAAACTAGCTGCAGTGATAATCTAGGAGTTTTTTTTACTGTGTGTGTGTGTGTGTGTGTGTGTGTGTGTTGTCTGACAAAGCAACAAAGCAAAACCTGTCTTCCACTCCTTCTCAGAGGGAAAGAAGCGACTTGAAACACACGGCCCCCCTTTTTATTGGCTTAGCAGAAGATGAGGGTCAGCTGACAAGACAGAAACAGCTGTCCACAGTGTGTGTGTGTGTGTTTGCGCGTGCGTGTGTGTGTTGAGAAAGAGAGCAGGAGCAGGAAATTCCATTCAATGGGAGAATGAGGGCTTTGTTCTGTCGAGTGTGTGTGTTGAGCGCGTGTGTAGTGAACATGTGGCCGCGCAGAGGAAAAGTGCAGCAGGAAGTCCTTTCGACGTTTCACACAATAGCAGGAAGGAGTGGAGGCCTGCCGAACACACACTCCATCAGCACCTGTCTTCACACACTCCTTTTATCATAGCAGGAGACCATGACCAGGAGTTGATATATATAAAATAATAATGTGTGTGTGTGTGTGTGTGTATATATATATATATATATATATATATATATATATATATATATATATATATATATACATAGATAGATAGATACATAGTACAGTTTTGTTTGTTAGAATAGTCGGATATGGGAGTTTCAAGCTAAAAGTGCAAAGTACAGAGCAGTCGATGCAAATTCATGATCCAAGCGTCTGATTGAGTGAAGCATCGCTCACTGTGATTGACGGTGACCTGAAAGTTCCTTTGTCAACAGTGATTGCATGCACAAATTAATACCACCCGAAAGCAGGCATTATATTTGCAGAATCCAGTTGAAGATAAAACTATAGCTTTTGAGTAATGAGAAAGTTTATCATGATTGTGCCTTAGTAGTATCTCAGAAAGTTACTTTGCTGCAAAAAGTAAAAGTTAGCTGCAAAGTGACTTTTTAGCAAAGTAAAAAGTTACTTTGCTGCAGTATGAAATTCATCGTATTAGATAATAGCCACAACATGTGTAACTATTTTGGACAGTTTTTTTTTTTTTAAACACTGCCCCTCCACCCAACTCATGAAAAACTGACAATCTGTTAAGTGCAATTGTGAGTGTGCTACACACAGGTGAGTGGGCTGTACAAACCAACTGTAGTAACGCATTCTTTTCTCTGAATGTACACGGAACACTTTTTATAGGCACTGTCTCACACAAAGACTCCGTTTGATAATATATGTTTACTTGTGAATTGCACTGCAAATCATCTTGCACTATGCGCTGCTTCCCCCGAAGTATCTCTTTTGCACAATTTCATGTACAAAATACCTCTTTTGCACAATTTCATTTACAGTATCTATGTAAAGATTTTGTATAGTTTTTGTATAGTTTTTGTAAAGTTTTTGTAAAGTATATATAGTCAACTTAATTGTTTTTCTTATACTTCTATGTTCGTATTTATGTTTAACCTGTATGTAGCACCGTGGTCCTTCGAGACACGACATTTCATTCCACTACATGTCCACACGTAGCAGAATGACAGTAAAGCTCGACTTGACTTGACTTTGTCTATGTCACCCATCCATTGCTAGCACACACACAAAAAAAAAAAATGTCACTTAGGCGGCACGGTGGCGCAGCGGTTAGCTTTGCTACCGCACAGCTCCAGGGTCTCTGGTTCAGTCCTGAACTTGGGTTATTGTCTGTCTGGTGTTTCACATGTTCTCCCCGTGTGTCATTATGGGCTTCCTCGTGCCGGTAGGTGAAAAGGCTACACTAAATTGCTCCTAGGTGGGAATGAGTGTGTGAGTGGTGCCATGTGATAGACTGGCGATAGACTCCAATCCAGGGTGTATTCCTACATTGTGTTCAGGGTTCCCGAGATCTACCACAACTCTGATCGGGATAAAGCATTTACCGAAGACGAATGAATGAATGAATGAATGAATGTGAGAAGGTGGCACTGCTCGCCATGCCGCTGTTGGGTGAGCCAGGGTAGCTGTTGAATTAACTGTCAGTGGTTATTAAAAAAAATACAGAAACACCAATTTATTAATTACTTTTTTAAGAGCGAGGCAATGCTGTAAACATCTTGTAGTATATTTTAAGGGATGCACTTCACTTCAGAATAATTAAGGACACCATTATCTAAATATAACATGGTATATCTTTAACAGTGTAACAGTGTAGTATGCCATCATAGTTTTATATCTTTGTATTTTCACACTCTTTCTTCAGATTAAATCTCTTCCCTCCTCTGGTCAAAATTGATTGATGTGTATCTCCTGCATCATTTCGCACAGTTCTGCCACCGGTTCTGGTGCCTCGGAACAGCGAGTTCAACGCCAAGCTGTCCATGCTGCCACGCTTCCGCAACCCGCTGCACCAGACGGAGCCACACATGCCCCACAACATTAAATACCCGGAATCATTCACCCAGCAGCCGGGCAACAGCTTACCATTCGGCCCCAACTCGCCCTCCAACAGCTACCCCGGCTCACCCAACAGCGGCACGGCGAGCAACGCCACCTTCCCACACTCACCAAGCAGCTCTGAGCCCAGCAGCCCCTTCCAGATGCCAGGTGAGACTGATAATCAGGATGTTACAGTTTTTTCAAATGCTAACAAGCATCATTCCGCTTTTTATTACAGAAAGAGTCAGAACAGAATTTGTACTGTAGAAAGAAGAGACTTGTAGGGAATTCATGGAGAGCTGATTCTCGTGTCCTTGTATTCCATGTTACCAAGCTGTTTTCGAGCTGCTATTGCTCAACTGCTAGTGTCTTTAGATTTAGATTTCTTAAATCAGAGCACGGTTGATTATTTTCCAATTAACTTTCCATAACTGCAGCTCTGACAGTAGTTGCAATGCAAATCACAGGTTCATATTCACGAGCTTGTCCTGACACATTACTGTTTCTATAGTAACAACTTAAACACGGCGTTTCTATAAGGAAGTGTATGTTTGGTTAACATGTATGGAAGGAGTCTCCAGTGCCAGTGCTTTGTAAGCTGTAACTATAAGTTTGGCAGATTGCTGTGGTATAAGGGGAATAAAACACTTCGGGACGTGCCGTTCTAATCAGCAACAGGGTGGTGTGATGCAGCCCAGCATGAAGTGGCGTTACTGTTACCACTTCAGAGATAATTGTTTTCCAATAACAGCATGTCCTGTTACTAAGACTGACTTGTGATCATGTAGATTGTGGATTAAAGTTTGTGTGTTGCTCACAGAAACTCCACCACCTGCATATATGCCCCCTGAGGAGCCAATGACACAGGACTGTCCCCAGCCAATGGACACCAACCTGCTGGCCCCCAACCTGCCTGTAGATATCAACAACCGGACAGGTACGTACATACACGCGCACACACACACACACACACACACACTCACAAACACAGCCCATACCATTCATCACCTCTGCTTGATATCATCCTCTTAAACTGTCAGCAGCTGCCCGCTTACACTACAGGTGCAGGAAGTAACACACACACACACACACACACATACTCAACCACACCTATTTTTTTCATTTTTTCAGTTTTTTTCATCACATCCACTTTATCCTTTCCGGAAGATTCTGTAGTGCACACTGTGTCCTGAGGTTCTACTTCCACCAAATGAATAATTTTGAATAAATTAGTATATAATCAGTAAGGAAGCCTGAGTCCTGGATCTGTGAACTAAGTCATGCTCCCAGTTTTCTCTTTGCGTCGTACACTTTATCGCTTTTCCACTGTGCAGTGCAGCATGGTACCGTAATAAATCCATCCACTTTTTGTTCTCACTTCAGACAACAGCTATTCTGAAAAAGAAGAGAAAAAAAACACAAAAAAAAAACAGAGATGTGGCCTTTACTCAACAAAACAAGCTCTCTTAAGAGAAGTCAGTCCAACATGTGAAACCATATGGTGGATAATTGGCTGTTTTTTTGTTTAAAATTAATTCTTTAAAACTAATTCAAAGGTTCTTTGGGTTGGAAATAAATAAATAAATAAACAAACAAACTCCACTGATAAAAAGCCAAAATGTTATTGAACTTTTTTTTTGGTGGTCTGTGATTTTATTTACAGTTAAATGGCTCCCTAACTATAAAATGTGAAAGAATATGTGATTTAGACAATAGAATGATATGCAGATATCAGTGAATATGATGGAAAAGAAGCTGTGTGGTTCTGTGTAGCGAGACATGGAAATGTTGAAATGTTTTGGTGGAGGTGTGAGTGGAGCGGGAGTTTTGGGCGCTGAGCTCAAGCTGCATCCTGTGTAGCTGTGTCGGGTGCTGCCCCATTGTGAGAGCGCTGATGGGAAAGGGGTAGACAAAACACACCTGCAACTCAGTGCCACCCGGCTCAGGAAGCAGCGGCGAGCCGTGTGCTGGATAAACACACTTCAGCTCTCTCAGAGGAGGAGGAGGAGGAGGAGGCAAGGGCAGGGCAGCAAGGCTAACTCTCTGAGGGCAGACACGGGGCACGACACGGGCGCGGACACGCATGTTCATCTGATATTCACCATGGATGCTCACACAACACTGGTTCAGATGCGGGGTCTGGTGTGTGAATAGCTTTTGTATTAGTTAATACCGCTGTGTGATCAGAGTCCTAATTAGATTATATACATTAGTGATAATCTGATTATAATATGATCAGATAATGTCAGTTTGGAGATGTGGACATAGCAGCTTATTGGGTTAGATTTTAGCCTGGCTTATTTACATGAGCTCAAATTCAACTCCAGATTCACATTTAGCCGTGGATTTTAATGTGATTTATTGAATTAATGTGATTTATTGAATCCAAATGGTTTCCATAGCTCCTGATCTCAAAAAAATAAGGAAAAACATTTTTGATTAAAAACACTGGTTGTTTTTCCAGTAAAGGTAATCTGTAATTATTCTAAATATTAATATGAACGAGTAAATAAATGTAAAACCAGAATAATAATTTTGCAATTCCAGTTAAGATAACATTGCTTGCAACATTTAAAGAGCAGTGGCTAACATGAATTTATCAATATTTTATTGATTATCAAATTTTTTAAAAAATGATTTTAAAACAAAGTCTCAAGTTGTGTGCACTTTTCCACAATCACTGGGAAATTCCCTATGATGTAGTCATGAGATTAGTAGCACAGCGATGTACTAAAACTGCAAAAATCAAGTGTGGGACTGGAGACACGATATCATTCTGCAGTCACAGAGGGGGGGGGAGCCACCAGAGAGCGCTATAGCACCTGTAGAATATGTTCTTGTGCAGCTTAATGGTGTGAATAAATCGTTCAAACTAAATGGTATATCAGTTGTGGAAATGGTCTCATACCAGCAGTTTTACATTTTAACTTATCATGATACCCTTTATATTATATGTGAGGAATAAAACACTTGGGGTGTGCTGTTGTAGGAATACAATCAGTGACAGGGTGGTGTGATGTGGCCCAATGCGAAACTGAGTTACTATTATCACCCCAAAGTTGGTTATTTTTGCATGACAGCATGTGCCAAAATGTTTTATACCTCTTATACCATAGCAATTTGTCAATGCAGAACAGGTAGTTCCCAGCATCACTTACTTTACTGCAGCTGAGACAGTCCTTCCCTCACCAGCCTGTCTGTTTTTCTCTTTTTTCTTGACGTTAATGAGACAAAAAAAATGGAAACCTGTCATGTTACCTGGAAAGACTTTTTTTTTTTTTGTGGTGGAAAACTTTCTGACCGTTTCAAAGCACTGACACTGGAGACTCCTTGCATAAATGTTAAATAAACATCTCCTTAGTGAAAACGTCACCATGTCAGTGATTACAATAACACCACATTTTTAAATCTGTTTACTATTAGTTGTAGGTCATATGGAGTGTCTTCTGACCAATCAAAATTAAGAATTTAAAAGCACTGGTATAAATATGATATATGATACATCATTATGTTGTTGTTGTGTCTGTCTGTCTGTGCAGATGTGCATTCGGTGGCCTATCAAGAACCCAAGCACTGGTGCTCCATCGTATACTACGAGCTGAATAACCGGGTTGGAGAAGCCTTCCTGGCATCCTCGACCAGCGTCCTGGTGGATGGCTTCACTGACCCGTCTAACAATCGCAACCGCTTCTGCCTGGGCCTGCTGTCCAACGTCAACCGCAACTCCACCATCGAGAACACACGCCGGCACATCGGCAAAGGTTCGAAACGGGATGCCGTGTACATTACGGATATATTTGTGGTTCTCCGTGTGGTTTACCTGACGATGCAGTTCATCAAGGCGCAGCTCGTGCAAACTGATAATATAGATTAATGTTACTCAGTCCACTTCCTGGAGGTGTACTGCATGGCCTGATTTCAATCGATCGACAAATTCCCATTAGGATCATACTACAGTGTCGCAATATCAGAAATGAATGAACTAGGCGAGGACAAAAAATACCACAGAGCGATGTTTCCTTCATTCTTGCTTATAGCTTAGCTACACTTGCTCTGCATGTGCTTTGTTTAATTTTAACTGAATGATAAAAAACAGCAAAATTATTCATTTTTTAAAAATTTAGAAAATATTCTAAACCCCAACATATTAAAAGGCTACTGTATTAGACTGTTGTTATGGAGGGTGGACTTTGTTTTTGTCATTTTCACTTACAACACCTCCCTAGACTTAAGACGCAAAACAGTTCCTTTCACCTAAAGAAATTTATTAGCTTAATTACATTATCTGTCTTAAAGTATATACTGTATAGTTTAAACCCTTATTAATGTGCATTTCAACATGGTTATACAGTATGAGGAGAAATGATTTCAATCTCTGGTTCAGTTTTTGATTAGATCTACATTAACAGTGTCCTGATATCTTCCAGCCAATCAGAAACAAGAATTCTTAATAGCTATGGTATAGTGCAAAGTATAAAATCATCTCTCTTTGTGTTAGATATTGAATTAAATATACTGTGTAAGAAATAAAATAAGACAGAGCGTGCTGTTCTAGGAAAATAATCAGTGATGGGGTGATGCATTTTTATTTATTAAAGAACATGTCATATGTCGACATGTCATTTTTTTTTTTATCTATTTATAGTTACACGTAACATGTTAGTTCCTGTCACCACTTACATTATAGTAGCTATAAACAGTCATTCTTTTTCCTTGCTATTGAAGTTAATAACTCCAAAAATGCAGCTTGTTAGAGAGAAACTGGAAAGCGCAAAGCCTTTAGTCCTGAAGATTTTTCATAAATTACTGACTGTTACAAAATGCTGACACTGGAGACTCCTTCCATAAATGTTAAATAAATGTCTCCTTGCAGAAGACTGTGCCTGTATCATTGATTATACATTTTTATGGTTAAACACCACATTATTTAAAAAAAAAAAAAACTGCTTTTTGTTAGATTTAAATTGTGTGAAGCATCTCTGCATCTCCATCTACATGTACAACTTCCAGCTGTAATCCAGTTATTTGTGTCAGCATAGCCAGGAGTTTTAGTGAAGTTATAACGGATATGGATGTTTTTTGTTTTTTTGGCAGGTGTGCACTTGTACTACGTAGGAGGCGAGGTGTATGCTGAGTGCCTGAGTGACAGCAGCATCTTCGTCCAGAGCCGCAACTGCAACTACCACCACGGCTTCCACCCCACCACCGTGTGCAAGATCCCGAGCGGCTGCAGCCTCAAGATCTTCAACAACCAGGAGTTCGCCGAGCTGCTCGCCCAATCCGTCAACCACGGCTTCGAAGCCGTCTACGAGCTCACCAAGATGTGCACTATTCGCATGAGCTTTGTCAAGGTAGCGTAGACGTCTTAGCATGTTCACCTCAGTAAGAAAACTCGAGCCTAATGGCAGTAATTAATCAGCAGAAATGCAGTTACACGCCAATACTGATGTCTCATTTTGCTTTATTCTTATTCAGATGACCTTTTAGTAATGGAGTTTTAAACTAATTAATCAAATTCAGATCGCAAATTGAACGTGTCTACTAGGCATGTTGGAAAAGACTTGGCCTAAGGAATTATGTAATATGTTTGTGTTTTAAAGAAGAAAAAGCCACCATTTTAGAAATGTTTGGAGATAAAAAGTAAGAAAAGTCTGTAGTAAAAGACATTTCTACTTTTTTCCTACTATTTTCACTTTCTACTGGGTTAAAAATATTACTTATAAACAAACAAATCAATAGTTTTCCTATTGAAATAGCAATTCCTTAAATTCTTTTTTTTTTTTTAACCCACTTACACATTTTTACTCATATATTAGTGAAAAATTATGTAGTTATATAGTCTCCCTGCATTTAGTTTTCCTCCCACATTTTAGTCGTGTTTTAGTCTTTTTCTCACATTTCAGTTTTTTGTTTTTTTTTTCCATATTTGCAGGGCCTTATTATTATTATTATTATAATTAATAGCCCATTTACCCCTATATTAATGAAGAATAATGTACGTATAATTATTTTTTCCATGTAAACTTAAATTATAAATTATTTCCATATAAACCTTTTTTACTTACAGCCTTTAAATTTATTTGTTCATTATTTAGTTATTTTATTTTTTTATATCTTTTATTTTTACTCATTAACCCATGTTACCCCTATATTTGCAAAGATCAATGTAGTTTTGTCTAAAAAAATGTTTTTTCCCCTCAAATTTCCTTTTCAGTTAATTTCTATTTTAGCAAGGCCTTTACATATTATTAATTTTGTGTTAAGATTTTAGTATCCTGCCCATTTCTATCAGTGTAATCGTGAAGAGTGGTGTAGTCTTGTTTTCATCTTTTTCTCACATTTCAGTTACTTTCATTTTTTTCATATTTGCAGGATCTTTTTATTCTTCTTCTTCTTATTATTATTATTATTATTGGATTTGGGGATTTTTACCTACCAGTTTAACCCATATATTAAGGAAGAATAATGTGATCTTGTTTAAAAATATAATTCATTATTTTTTATTCATTCATTCTTGGTTTCAGCCTTCGGATTGTTTATCCCCGTAACCCATTTAACCCTATGATGTACAAGGATGTAGTCTTCTTTGAAATTTTTTTTTTCAAATTTCCAATTGATTTATTTTACTTATTTGCAATCTATCTATCTATCTATCTATCTGTCTATCTATCTATCTAGCTATCCTTATTTTATTGTTTTAACCCATTTTTCTCCTATACTGTATTTTATTAATAATAATAATTAAGTAGTCTTGTTTGAAAAATATTACTTTCATAACTATTAAATATTTTTCAGATGCTACTGTACGTAGACAGAAATGAATAATAATTAATCTTATTCGATGTTTATAACGTCACAGTGTGTACACCTGAGTGCTAATGTTGATTTCCTTTGCCAGGGCTGGGGAGCTGAATACCATCGTCAGGACGTGACCAGCACCCCCTGCTGGATCGAGATCCACCTCCACGGACCGCTGCAGTGGCTGGACAAGGTTCTCACGCAGATGGGCTCTCCTCACAACCCCATCTCCTCCGTGTCCTAAAAACTCCAGCTCCTGGTTTCCGTGGAGACGTGCGGGCGGAGAGGGGAGGGAGTGGGGTTAATGATGGGGTTATGGGGCGGGGCAGTTGGATATGATTTGACTGGCAGCGGGCAAAGTCCTCAGTCAGTGAACATCTGGAAGATACTTGATAACTCTGTGTGACCAATCGCATTCATTGATGAGGCCATCGTACTCGTTGCAAGTATCCTCCTTCGGTCTTGTGACAGCAGGCGCTTTCCTATTTCACATTTTCTCCTTTCTTTTCTTTTTTTGTTTGCAAAATACGTCAGTATTCCATTGAAGGGGGGGATTTGTGTAGGTACAGTGATTATACAGTAGTGTGGTTATGCGACACGACTGACCTGCTTAGAGATAAAAATGAGTAAATAATTGTAGACATTATGCGTCAGATGAACTTTCTAGAAAGTGTCTGTGCTGTGTAGAACAGAATGTATTACAGTTTTTATGCTCCTTTTTGTTTTTGCAAGAAAATGTAGCAAAAATGAGAAAAAAATCTAGTGGGGGGAAAAACAGGAGAGGTGGAAGTGAATAATCAAAAATGTTGTAAAGGGAAAACAATATGTGGATTAAACGGCATGATGTTAGTAGAGTAGGAGCGCATAGGCAGACTCGTGCTCTACTTTTATTGCATCCGACTGATTTCAGATGATTTTAAAGGTAGTGTAAAAAGTAGATGTGCTGATTATTAGAGGAAATGCTGTGCAGTCTGTTTTTATTATTATTTTCTTTTTTTTTCTTTTTTTTTTGCCAGTATAATTTTAACAGATAAGAGTAATACGTATGGGAGAAGAGGCAAGCACTGTTTACCTAATTCCTAATGGCAATGTGTCCCTTTATCCTAAACATTTATATTAATGAACGAAAGACACTAAGTCCATTCTCGTTTATGAAAATGAAATCACGCTGAAGGACAGAGAACTCCAGCTTTCATTCATTGCTGTGTTGGTGTTTTGGATTGAATTATTTTTTAACCCAGTGTTACTCGATATCACTCTCAGGGCCAGATGCAGTACGTCAGGAGGCGCACACGGTGTGCCTGAAATGAACCTTTCATTCTCTATGGCTGTAGCTTGTCACACAAATTGCTCTTGGAAACCATGTGCTCAGCGTGAAAGGCAGTTTAAAATTCACTGGAAACGGAGTTCAGTACATTACAATACAAGTTCATCAGCAATGAATGAAGTCAGTGATGAAACTAGATAAATAAATTAAATAAAGATTCATATGCTAGGAATTAATTTCAGAGTGGATGAGAATATATTCTGAATAAGATCACAGCATGATCTGTGCAATTAAATTGAAAAATGGGTGCCAGAGAGTTGTACTTAATATGTTAGTGTTAGAGAAAAAAAGACATCTTCTGTTTTAAAACCAGATCTACCTGTCTTTTTTTCCTCCTCCTGCAGTAAACCTTCACTAATTCTTCTGATGTCACTTCAAAATCCCTGAACTCTGAGTATAGCTAGCTGACTAGTAGCTTTCAACCCGAAACAGGAAAAATGCACGATTCTGATTGGTTAAGCCTGTTTTTCTCACCATAGCAAAAGTTAGCCAATAAAATGTGATTAAACAAACTATGTTTGATGTTTAAATATGGAACACTGACTTTGTTAACCTTTTATGAACATCAATACAGTGCAAAACAATGTTACTCGAAAAATCAAACCCGAAATCACCTGAATGCTAATTGTTTTTAATGAACTATGGACAGAATAAGACTAATGTGCAATTAAGATGTATTCCATTTTTCTTGTGGTCAATTGTGGCTTTTATAATTTCAAAACAATTGACATTATCACAGATATCCCGTTTAATTTGTTGTTAGATGTGAGGCATGTTGATGGACGTGTTCCTGACATAGGTGCCATGACCAGATATGCGTGACAAAAAAAATCCCAAATGGCAAGCAGTATTAAAGATTAAAGATTAGAGAGTTGTCTGAAGATCACGAGTTCGAATCCCAACAATTCCACAGACATCAGGAGCCAAGAGAGCAAAAGTGGCCATGCTCTCTGGGTGGGCGGGGCATACTCTCTCTCACCTGTCAATCATATCGACAGCAGCCAATCGTGGGCGTCTGTGAACACGTATGTGGAAGAGGGCAGACAGAGCTTTCTTAAAAATAGGAGAAAATCCAAAAAATATTGTAGAGTTTCTCTAAATAGTTCTTTCACCAAGGTCCTAAAATGATCTCTTTTATAATTACACATTTCATCCTGAAAACGATTTACGAGAAAGAATTAAAACAACGCACAAAACAGCACACACATGTACACACTAATTTACACCTGAGCAAAGTCACACACATCTGGCTGTTACTAATTACCCAACATTAGTACATCAAACAGGATATGACATTTCAGTTCAATTCCATTGTATTTATATAGCGCTTTTAACAATGGATGTTGTCACACAATACAGATAATCAGCTGCACTTCCTGTTTTTCAGCCTGTTTTTACACTTTTAACGTCATTCTCCCTCGAACGCGTATGTATGATGGTGAGAGTGTGTTTGCGTTTCCATGTGCATTGTGTTTTTAGGCTCATACACCAGTTTCATACAGAACATGCTAGATCTTTAGTGTAGCTTAATTACCCGGAAAAAAAGAAAAAGGAGCTCACAGTTTAGTACATCTGGCCTTCGGTCAAACCACCCGTGTGAGGTAAATCAAGTGTGTTTGAATATTCAGTTCTTCAGGACGGACAGTTTTTGGTCTCAGCTCAGTGATGGAGGCGACAGACTTGTGATAGACTTGAAGACTTTAATCAGCAGCTCCATTTTCTTGGTCCGCAGATTTAATCTACAGGCCAGTTGGCTGATTAGTACTTCTGGATCTAATCTGTTTCACAATGCAGAGAAAGGGATTGTGGGTAAACGTTGAGCCGTATCACACCAATTTGTCATTGATTATTTTCCTATAACAGCACTTGGCTGTTGCACTTAGTATTGTTTTCCTATAAAAGCCATAGTGTTTTATTCCTCTTATACCACAGCAGTTAACATTTTTATGAAGTAAAGCTTGACACATCATACTTTTTATTCATTTATAGTTACGTCTATTGTCTGTGAGACAAGTTAGTTCCTGGGATCACTTACATTTTAGCAGCTATATACAGTTGTTCCTTCACCAGCCTCTCTTTTTTCTCTCTCTTGGAGTTAATCTGTGATGTGGCGCTCTGGTATAAACACTGTTAAGATTTTCTTTTTTAATGAACATAAGAACTCGTAAACCAGAAGCAGCTCAGATCAAACATGATGAAAACTTGCTTGGTGGAAAATCTAGTCAGCTTGGATGAAGAAGAAATGTTTGTGTTAGAGATATAAGGCAACGTGAGACACATTTCAGGGTAACATCGACACATCCTCACATACAGCGTCTTTTTCACATCCAGCCGTTGTTTCTGTTTTAGTGAAACATCGTTGTTTTGTTCTTTCATCATTTCGTTTTGCTGATAACTATGCAAACGTCTAATGCTCACAGATACCAAAATGCAGAAGTATAAATCTTGCTGAACTTTCACTGCATATAAAGTAAACATTTCTTTATTTCGGTAGACCCTTTATCCTGGGATTTGACCTCACAGCCTTCTGATCGCTAGCACACAGCATTAACCGCTGAGCTGCTTTACTGCCACTTCTCTCCTTCAGTACAAAAGCAAATCGCCGTGAATTCCCATGAACTCCTGCCATGAATTTGGAAATTTTAGTCCAAGCCAAAAGCAGTGTAGCATTATAACCCACTGAGACCTTAATGATTATCACTTCCTGTAAGGTAAGATCTAGAATTGAGATTTTAACCCTATGATACTTTAATACCCAATTATTGATCATTAAAGCAGCAGTGCGTCTTGCCTGAGCATTTTTAGCATTTTAAAGTAAAATAACTGATTTTATTCGGTTACTTTCTAAATGGCACTATTTGATTTTTTTGTAAAAAGTTTATATTTGTGATTACCTTTCATTAATTTTTTTTTTATTCAAGAGAAATCCCATCCGCTCTTTTAAATTGAAACTTTTGGTTGTTTTTTTGTATTTTTTTAAAGAAAATCTATCGTCATTCTGTCGTATGTGCACTTTCATAAGTGGCTTTGTGTCTTTGTTTTTGTCCTTTTTTGTGCTGTTGTTGCTGTGTAGTGTTTTCCAGAAAGCAGTTTTAGCCACGAATATCAAAACTCTACTGGAAGATACAATAATAAAATTGTTTCAATAGCACAGACTTCAGTGTTTTTTTTAATGTGCAGCACGTAACTGAAGCTGGACATGAAGCTAAAATGATCCCTGTGTGTGTGTGTGAGGCTTTTCAATACACCGTGATACAGAAACATCAGCAGTACCACTGGCCACATGCTGTCTTTTAAAGTCTTCTCTTTTACTTCATCTAAAACAAGCACAAAGTTTCATGCTGGAAAAATAAATAAAAATTAAAATAGGTCATTTCCACCTAACATGGAATAATGTCATGGTGCTGAAAAAGGTCATATGGTACAAGCTTCACTGTCGTTGTCAAGGACAAATAAAATTGTAGCTGCATCTCCAAAGCAGACAAGTGCGCACACGCACACACACACACACACACACCCTTCAGACAGACAAGTGCACACACACACACAAACACACACCCTTCAGACAAACAAGTGCACACACACACCCTTCAGACAGACAAGTGCGCACACACACACAAACACACACCCTTCAGACAGACAAGTACACACACACACACACACACACAAACTCTTCAGACAGACCAGTGCACACACATACACACACAGCACTTACACACTTATAGACAAACAAGTGCACACACACACCCTTCAGACAGACAAGTGCACACACCCCCACACACACAGCACTTACACACTTATAGACAAACAAGTGCACACACACACACACACACAGCACTTGCACAATTATAGACAAACAAGTGCACACACACACACACACACATACACAGCACTTGTGCACTTATAGACAGACAAGTGCACACACACACAGCACTTACACACTTATAGACAAACAAGTGCACACACACACACACACACACACATCACTTACACACTTATAGGCAAACAAGTGCACACACACACACAGCCCTTACACACTTATAGACAAACAAGTGCGCACACACACACACACACACACACACACACACAGCACTTACCCACTTATAGACAAACAAGTGCACACACACACACACACACACACACACACACACAGCACTTACACAATTATAGACAAACAAGTGCACACACACACACACACACACACAGCACTTACGCACTTATAGACAGACAAGTGCACACACACACACACACACACACAGCACTTGCACAATTATAGACAAACAAGTGCGCACACACACACACACACACACAGCACTTACGCACTTATAGACAGACAAGTGCACACACACACACACACACACACACACACACACAGCACTTACACACTTATAGACAAACAAGTGCACACACACACACAGCACTTACACACTTATAGACAAACAAGTGCACACACAGCACTTACACACTTATAGACAAACAAGTGCACACACAGCACTTACACACTTATAGACAAACAAGTGCACGCACACACACACACACACACAGCACTTACACACTTATAGACAAACAAGTGCGCACACAAACAGTACTTACACACACAAAGTGCACACACAACATGCACACACAATCAGTACTTACACACACACAGTACGTACACATTTACAGACAGACAAGTGCACACACAGACACTATATACACAAACAGTACACCCATAAGTACTTATACACACACACAGATAAGTGCACACACACAAACTACTCTTGGCTTGTTGTTGATGCTTCCAGCACTTTCCCTCTTTCACACTGCTGCCCCTCATGTGCTGCTTCTGCGTGATACAGAGCAGATCTGCCTGCAGTGAGGCTCGTCTGCTTCCCCTCGTCTCCACTCGCACGTGTGTGTGTGTGTGAGGAGCTGCTGGACCCCTGAGCACAGAGTCTGCAGAGAGGAGCCGCTGTACACAGACACTGCAGGTTACGTATTCACCAGTGGAAGGTATACTGAGGGGTGTGTGTCGGTCACTTCACAGCTCAAATAGTGAGACAGAAATGAACCTCCATGAGGGAAATGCAACACCTGAAAGTCTGAAAAATCAAGAAAGAATAAAGAAAGACTCGGTTTCTGGATGTTTTTCATAGTGCTAGACATCAAGTCATGTTAAATATGTTTGAATGTGATGCTTGCCACATTAAGGGAAACAAAGTAAACTTATGAAAGCATGAACAAACAAACAAACAAACAAACTGCTTAGAAATGAAATATAAAAATCTTGTTTTTTTGTCCTGTAAACATAATAATAATAATAATAATAATAATAATAATAATAATAATAATAACTGTTGTTATATTAATAGTTATAAATATTATTAATATAATTCTTTTTATTTATAATAATGTCGATCCCAGTTTCTGTATTCGTAGTCATTGGTCACTGATCTCGTCTGAAGCTGAACGACTTTTTTTTTTTTTTAAACCAGACTTTTATTATGGAAAAAGAAAACGCGACTCCAGGTCGCGACCCGGAAGTGAACGTTAGCCTTCTGTTACCTCGCATGAGAGGTCAATGATAGTGGCTGCATCTCAAACCTCTCCTCACTGCCTCCATCTGCGCACTACAGCGAGAGAGAAATACACATTATCTAGTGCACTTTGAGTCCCGTAGGGCGGGTTTTGGGATGCGGCTGCTGACTGAGCAACACAGTGAGGTGGTGAAGCGGTTTGCTCGGGTTTTAGGTAAATAATGTTAGTGAGGAAGATGTTTGTGGAGTGAGAGAGAGACAGAGAGAGAGAGAGAGAGAGAGAGAGGTAGTGGAAGGTAAGGAGTCGGTGTTAAAGGCTGCATGAGTGTCAGTGAGTGTCTGAATGAATGAGTGAGGAGGTTAAAGTCATCATTTCGGAGACTTATTTACAACACGTTATAAAAGAAGTGTTTTTAAATATAATAGTTAAAAAGTGTTGCCTAAAGTACAGTTTTAGTCTAATAAGGAACCTCTTTTACACATCCAGTGTTATTTAACCTTAAAAGAATATCTTATTCTTATCCAATATTAATATTAATACTAATATAATGAATAATTATCATTACAATTATTAGTGTTTGTTTTCTATAGTGATGTCTTTGTTTTTATTTATTATTTATTGTCTTTTATATATTTATTTTCTTAAGCCTAAAATAACTTTAGGTTGTGTGTTTTTTCATTTTAACATCCAGTGTTGCTTTACCTCAAAAAAGAAAAAGAAGGGAAAAAATCTATCTATCTGTCTCTCTTTCTCTCACGATATATATATACACACACACAGAGAGAGAGAGAGAGAGAGAGAGACAGAGAGAGAGTCTTTTAAAATATATTGCTTTTCTATGATAGATAGATAGATAGATAGATAGATAGATAGACAGATAGATAGATAGCGCTGTTAGGCCAGTAAAGGTCAGAAAGTAAGCTCTGTGTTTGTTCATCTAGTGTCTAGCTTGAAAACAACACTTAAAAATAAATAAAAGGTTTAAAGATTAGAGCTTACTCTTTAAAAATCACATCCTGTTTGTTTTTCTTTTTTTTTTTTCCTTTTATAAATCTAAAACTCCATTATAGTCAGATAAAGACCATCTGTGTTTGTTCATTGTACCATCCAGTGTTGCTTCACCCCAAAAAAAACTATTTGTAAAATTATGGATTTTTATTTTACTATTTTAAAAATATTTCATATCTATGTTTAATATATAATATCTTTTTTTAAATCTGTAACACAGTTGCAGTGTAATAACGGCCCACAGTGTTTGTTCATTTGCCCATCCAGTGTTATATGAAAACAAAAATAAGAAATAATTAATAAATAGTAATAAATAAGATGCTTTAAAAATAAATAAATAAAATTAGTGATTACTCTTACATTTTTTCTGTTTGTTTTCTGTTTAAGCCTAAAACATTATTATAGTGAAATAAAGACCCTCTGTGTTCGTTCATTTTAACATCCAGTGTTGCTTCACCAGTGCTCTTTTAAAAATATTATTTCCTGTTTTTTTTCTTTACAAAAACAAACAAACAAACAAACAAAAACTGTTACAGTTTAATAAGGACCAACTTTTTGCACATGTAGTGTTACTTCACCTCAATTTTAATAAATAAATAAATAAATAAATAAGTAAATAAAAGTGGGGATTTTTTATATTTTACTCTTTTAAACATATTACTTCCTGTTTTTATTTTAAACACTGTTATAGTCTAATAAAACATTTGCACATCCAATAAATAAATACAGCACATTGTATATTCTATAGCGTAGGTATCTCAATCCACACACGTTTGTGCGATTCTCTCCCTCATTCCTCTCCTCTCTCTGTTCCACAGTCGCTGTGTCCGGGCCTCTTCGTCACAGTGCCATGGCTCCAGCTGCCCTCCTCCCAGTGTTATATCGTATCAGGACTCTGAGCTCAGCCACAGCTAAACATTCCTCCCAGATCCTTCAAAGGACCAGAGCAGAGATGCATCATGGACCCGTCTGTGTCCTGTCCCACCGGAGGAACGTGTCTACGGAGGAGGCTTTGAGCCACAGTGTTTCGGATCTGACTGTCAGAGAGAGGACAGTGCTCGAGCGGCTGTATGACGGACTGATCAGGGGTCAGAGGTCATCTCTGGCTGAGTGTATAACGCTGGTGGAGACGCAGCATCCTCGGAAGAAGGAGCTGTCCCAGGTGCTGCTGCAGAGGGTGCTGGCGTACCGGCAAGAGCGCGAGAGGATCGCAGGAGGGAAACCAGTGGCCTTCAGAGTGGGTGAGTAAAGGAATTGGGCTGGAGGATTTGTTCACAGCTGCAGAGATAAATAAATAAGAAATGTCATTAAAAATAAATACATTCAGTCATCTTTAGTAAGTACTTTATCCTGGTCAGGGTTTGCCGTGGATCTGGAGCCTAGGCAGGAATACACCCTGGATGGGACACACACACTCATTCACACACTCAGTCACACTTATGGACAATTTAGACTCACTAGTCTACCTACTGGCATGTTTTTGAGATGCAGGAGGAAGCCAGAGAACCCAGAGGAAATCCATACAGACACAGAAGAACATGCAAAATGCCACACAAGCTTAGGATCAATTTGGGGACCCAGGACCTGCACCACTGAGCAACCCAAATAAATAAGATGTAAAGTTCCTCCACAGGGTTTCTGGGCTTACTGTCCATGATAAGCTGAGGAGCTTGACAATCAGACAACGTCTTCATGCTCCTCTGAAGCATGAAGAGCACGTTGAGGTGGTTTGGGCACCTTACAAGGATGCATCCAGCTGTATCAGATATGTTAGACTGGATTGTGACCCCGGGGCAGACGCAGGACCCACTACAGAGCTTATACACTTATTGTACTATATGGCACAAAATATGTGGACCCCTGACCATCACACCCATATGTGGTTCTTCCCCAAACTGTTACCACAAATTTGAAACACACGATTGTATAGGATGTCTTTGTATGCTGTATGATTACAATTTCCCTTCACTGGAACTAAGAGGCTCAAACCTGTTCCAGCATGACAATGCCCCTGTGCACAAAGCGAGTTCCATGAAGACATGGTGTGTGAAGGTTGGAGTAGAAGAACTCGAGTGTCCTGCACAGAGCCCTGACCTCAACCCCACTGAACACCTTTGGGATGAACTGGAACACTGACTGCACCCCAGACCTCCTCACCCAACATCAGTGCCTGATCTCACTAATGCTTTTGCAATTACTGGCAAATCTTACACAAATAGTACACCCACAAGTAGCATTTAACATAATATACATAACATATAACACACTTCCATTCTGCCTTCTGCATGTACCCTCCTGCATATACCCTCCACCTTTATGCTCCAAAATCTAGTGGAAAGCCTTCCCAGAAGAGTGGAGGTTATTCTAACAGCAAAGGGGGAATAAATCTGGAATGGAATGTTCAGCAAGCACAAATAAGTGTTATGCTCAGGTGTCCACAGACTTTTGGCCATATAGTGTATCTCGCAGTTGGCTTGGGAATGATTGGAGATCCCCCAGGAGGAGCTGGAATCTGCAGCCAAGGATAGAAGAGTCTGGACTGACATTCTCCATCTGCTGGCACTGTGACTCCCACCAGGAGAAGCAGAAGGAAAATGAATGAATGAACATTACACAGGAATAATCACAAAGATTGCAACGTGGGTGTCTTTTCCTCGTAATAGCATTAGGTAGAGTCTTATTCTAATGGAGGGGCTTTTAGAGGTACAGTGCAGATGTAATGCCTGATACAGAAAAATAGTTTTACATACACAACATAGATTTGATTACAGATTTTGATTGCACTCTAAACATCCCATTCAAATTTGATTTGGGCTCAAAAATGGAGAAGTGTGAGGATCTTGCTGTATCCCCAGCTACTGTAGCTTCCATCATACCGATCATTTACATTTACTCATTTGGCAACGAGTACAGCGCAGCAGAGTGGGTGTTCAAGCAGGTAGAGAAATCGTGCAAAATACTCAGTAAATGAAATTTAAAAAGCTGTCTTTCTTTATTTTTGTTTGTGACTGCAGGGTTGTCTGGTCCTCCTGGTGCTGGGAAATCTTCCTTCATCGAGGTGCTGGGGAAAATGCTGACAGGAAAAGGCCACAAAGTCTCAGTGTTGGCTGTGGACCCTTCATCATGCACTACGGGAGGTAAGCTCTACAACACAATTAAATAAAAAATACAATTTAGACCAAACAGCCACATATGCTGGTGGATTGTGTAGCCTTCTATTTTCATTATGAGCAACCAGTCAGATCTCAACTTGTGGTAGACATGTGAACTGGAATTGTAAATTTCTGGTTTTGCTTCATTGTTTTTCTTCAAGCTAATTAGAAAAGCATGATGTAAGGAATAAACTCTTAGAGAGGCATTCTGCTATAGGATAATAATCAACGACAGGGTGAGATGATGTGACCTGATGAAAAGTGGACTTACTGTTACCACCCCGAAGTTGATTATTTTCCTATAACACTACGTCCTGATTTGTTTTCTTCCCCTTATACCACAACAATTTGCTGACAATTAGAGTTTTTAATTTATTAACAAACATCACAGATTTGATCCATTTATAGTTACGTTTAAATTTGTGAAACAAGTGATCACTTACAGTACATTATAGCAGCTCTAAACAGTCGTTCCCTCACCAGCTTTTCTTGTCTCTTAAAGTTAATAAAATGGAAAAAAATGTAGCTTGTCATGTTACCCAGAAAACATAAACTCCTCTGTCTTGAAGACTTTCCTGTGGTGGAAAACCTAAATTCACAGTCCCTGTGAACTATTTATTACTATAGAAATGATAACATATTAGGAAAATTTGAAACTGTGCTGCTGTTATGGAAAATTAATCAACACCTTCTGACCAGAGAGAATCGAGAATTCAGCAGCACTGTTGTAAAATTCTATTATACATTGATGTTATCAGTTTAAAAAAAAAAAAAAAGCGACATCAATGTGAAAGCCACTGTGCTGTCGCAGGCTCGCTGATGGGGGATAAGACGCGGATGACAGAGCTCTCGCGAGACATGAATGCCTTCATCCGGCCATCACCATCCTCGGGCACGCTCGGTGGGGTAACGAGGACCACCAATGAGGCTATAGTCCTGTGTGAGGGAGCAGGCTATGACATCGTGCTTGTGGAAACAGTGGGTAAGGACTTATAGAATTACAGGAGATCATTCATTCATTCATTCATTCATTCATTTATAATAATTTTTTTGCCTTAAAATGCATACTGTTATTTAGAATTTCCCTAATATATGTGCAATTGATGTATTTGCATTTTAACTTTACTAGATGTTGATTTGTGGTGTGTGTATGTGCGTCTCCAGGTGTTGGACAGTCTGAATTTGCTGTGGCAGATATGGTGGACCTTTTTGTGTTGCTAATTCCACCAGCAGGAGGCGATGAGCTACAGGTTAACGTTTCACTTCATTTATTTCTAGGTTAAACATGGTGAGATGTATATAAATTCTCTTTTAAAACTCTCTCTTTTTTTTAAATATGGGAATACAGGGAATAAAGAGAGGTATCATTGAGAAAGCTGACCTGGTCGTGGTCACGAAGTCAGACGGTGATTTGGTCGTTCCAGCCCGCAAGATTCAAGCCGAGTACACAAGTGCGTTGAAGCTGCTCCGAAAGAAATCCAAAACCTGGACACCTAAGGTACATATCCATGCAAGTTGGTCCACATTTTCATGTGTATGCACCAGCAAAACGATAACCTTTGAAATGATTTATATGCGCTCATGCAGATATAGGTTGAAAGCTTCAGTTAAAGTTCACATCAGTGACAGTGACATAGTTGGGCTGGCTGAGTTTGAGTATTTCAGAAACTGTTGATCTCCTGGGATTTTCACACACAGCAGTCTCTAGAGTTTACACAGAATGGTACAAAAAACAAAAAGCATCCTTGTTGATGCAAGAGGGTCAGATGAGAATGGCCAGACTGGTTCGAGCTGACAGGAAGACTACGGTAACTCAAATAACCACTCGTTCAATCGTCATGAACAGAAAAGCATCTCACAGTATGTCGAATCTTGAGGCGGATTGGCTAGAACAGCAGAGGACCACATCAGGGTTCACTGCTGTCAGCCAAGAACAGGAATCTGAGGCTAGTGGGTACAGGATCACACAAACTAGACAGTTGAAGTTTGGAAAAAGTCGCCTGGTCTTTCTCCTATCTTCAACTGCCCAGTTTTGATGAGCCTGTGCCCACTGAGCTTGAGCCTGTGCCCATGAATTTCATTATAAAATAAATTTTTTGCACAGTTGAATGTTATAAATATTGATATGCAAGTGGTTCAAGATGGATTTTTTTTCTTTAACACCAAAAGTGGCTTTGTGGCAGACTTGTGATTTGAACTCACAACCTTCTACCCTCATATCCTCCTGATCTTTCTTCTTAATAAATTCTTTCTAATCTATTTGCTTTTTTGTGTTTCTGACTGAGATGAAACCTACTTAAGTCATTTTGTGCCTAACATAATTCATACCCCGGAAATGATGTTTGTCTTGTTGTTCTGGCCCTGTGGCCAGCAGGGGAGGCTGTTTTGGATCCGTCCTGCTTCAGACGCTTCTGCTCGGCACATGCGGTCCGCAGATGTCAGCCTGAGCCGGAAACCGATCCTCGTCCAGAATACGTTAAACAGTCCAGGGCTGCTATTCACAGAGCGTCTCAGTGATGGAGTGCTGAGCTCCGAGAACATTCCTGCCTGTGAATACTCGCCTTTATACCAGACGACTGATCCATCTTCTTTAATTAACACTGGGGTTGGGATGCCAGCAGCGCTGATCGACATGGCTAACATTACACGTAACATTCTGCTAAATGAGGGACTTAGTCACAGCTCTGGTATCCTCAGTCCACCCCTGTTCCTTCACATTTTTCATCACACTGATTGAGCTTAGGGGTTTATGTATGTAACATGCTGTAATGTCTAATTCCCAGCATGCTTTGCTCTGTCTTTTGGACCCTGGCACACAGCCCTTTGTCTTCTATCCCCACAGCACTACATCTGCCTATTGGCAGAGTGCCAGCGTGGCATTTCACTGATTAGAGGCCACCCACTCGCACGAGAGTCGCTCACATCTTTGTCTCCATATCCACAGAGGGCTCTCAGTGCAGCATCCCTTTCACTCAGCCATATTGATTTTTTTTTTCCCTGCTCTGAAGACTTTCCAGCCTGTAGTTCATCAGTCATTGAAACCAAGAAGGCCTGTGTGGGTGTGCTTAACCTTCTTGCATGTCCAGCTTTATCAGCATATTTAAAGCAGATATCAACTTTATCCTCTGTTAAAGAATTTCTATTGCGTCGCTTTAATATGCCGGATGTGTAAGTCCGACCTGTTCATATTGGATTTTTGACAAGCAGAAAGGCAGGTGTAAAAGTCTTTCCTTCAACATACGCATAAATGCAGATGTTCTGTATGTATTATCTGTTCAAATTCTCATCTGATGTGTTGAAATGAAGCGAAGCGAGCTGAATCTGCAAATCAATATTTCATTTCCACTTGGAGCCTTGAAAAATTAGTGTGTAAAATCCACTTTTTTGGTACAAGCTACTGTTGAAAAAATTAGGCAACATTCCACCTTTTTTGTATACAGTTTCATGAACTTTGTCATATGCACAATCTTCCTTGTGCAGTGAAATATGAAATATATACAACCACATGGCTGCACACTGCTAAAATTAGTACTTCCTACATTTTGTGTGACCAAATTCACTAGAAAAGTGAGCAGAGTTGAACTTTATACACACAGGATGTCTGCCAATTGAAACCACTGATTTATTAAAATAAATGCCATTTTGCATGTGATGGAAAGCTAATGTGGCTTGAAATTTAGTTTGTTACAGTTAATTGGTTTATATACTTTTTTTTGAGCAATCTAAAGGGTTCTTCAGCTGGAAAAACCATAAAGATAATGTGTAGAACCCTATAGCAGAGGGTTCCCTTTTAGATAAATTCCAAGTAGGAAAAACATCCTTAACCCTCCAAAGAACTCTTGATAAAGTCATCTTTTTCTAAGAGTCCATGTTGTACTGTAGCATTAATATGATTCTGTCTCTCTCTCTCTCTCTCTCTCTCTCTCTCTCTCTCTCTGTGCCGTCTTGGTCAGGTGGTCCGGGTGTCCTCTCAGACAGGGCAGGGTGTGCCCGAGCTCTGGGACGTCATGCTACAGTATCGTGATGCCAAGTTGTCTAGCGGTGAGCTGCAAATCCGCAGGCGTGAGCAGCAGAAGGTCTGGCTGTGGAGCCTGATCCAGGAAAATGCCCTGCGCCATTTTCAGGAACATCCAGAGGTGCAGGCAGCGCTGCCCGAGATGGAGCGCAGGGTGACACAAGGTGACATCTCTCCCGGACTGGCAGCCGACCTCCTGCTGAGGGCCTTCAGGACCACACAGTAATACAAAGCCCATTTCATAAAGAAGTGAAGAAGTGATACGTGAGGAATGAATCGTGATTCTGGTTTTATAGCTTTGATATATGGGTTGGTATAATCACTTTGTAGTTTGAGGCTCTCACACCTCTTATACATCTGATTGAAATCATGAAGCAGGGGTGAACAAATCATCTAGTCCCATGTTTTGGCCCAGAAACCTAACTGACAACACTAAAAAAGTGGTAGCTAGCGTAATGTAATAACAAATGCAAAAGCTAGTTACTTAGTTAAGTGCACTAATATGGACTCAAATTAGTGTGTAAATTTCTGCATAGGAGACAACTCAGTCATTCTGATTATCTTTTGCTTTAATGAAAGTTTCTAATGTAGCATCTCGTTTGTGGAAAAAAAAAAAACCCAGAACGCTGATGACTGCTAGCCTACTGAACCTACTTGTCTATCAAGTAACTATAAATAAAAAACGAATAACACAGACATGTAATTATCTTGTCCCGGATGCTCGGGCTACTGATTTGTCCACCCTGCTCTGATAGACTGTGGTGTTAGAGCAGGAACACACTTTGCAACTTTGCAGCTTTACAATGTGTGTAAAAATGGAGATATTGCTTAGTGAGCTCACTTTTGAATTGAGTTACTAACTCAAAATCCAAATTCATATCCTCAACTGAAGAGTGTTTTATTTAAAGGTTTGTTCCTCCAGTGCTGTAATGGAGGACACAATGTATATCATATTAATCTCCAATGTGAACTCATTGTGAAGACAAAATGAATGAGCCAGAATGTATTGATGGAGAAATTTAATATTTACTTTCTGAGATTGCTTTATATACTGTATCAAACCTGTTATACTGGTAAATGTGACACTTGTACTGTTATATTATGTTGGGTTTTAATGATTGTTGTATTTTAAGGACATGACAAGGGTGAAAAGGGATAGAAATAAATTAAATAATTAGTTAAAACGTACTATAGTTTGATCCTCTTTGTCCGTGTTTTAAATACATGCTATTCAAAGAGCATGTTAAATTAATTCATAATCATCAATTATGTTGAGATATTTATTCATTTTAGTCTCAAGGGTTTCATCACATCACGAGTATAAACAGACGGGTAATTGACCTTGTAGAGGTTTTTATTTTTAAAAAATCCTATCTGCTATCTTTTACATACTGTGTCTGACTAGTCACTCCAGTTAATATATAAGTACAGTTACACTGGCAGTGCGTGTTTGAAGCTCACAACCAGCATTAAAGGTGCAGTTTGTCACTTTTACAGCCCTCTACTGCATGTGAGGTGAATCGCTGTTTCATTTCAAACATCCATAAACCTTCTCATCTCCCTTTCCCCCATTTTGATCCCACCCTCTCTGTTGAAACTTCACATGCTTCCTTTTAGGGAAAAGGGGCAGTGCTGAGCTGCTATGTTCTAGCTGGGGGCGGAGTATATTTCTGGGCCAGAAAAATGTAAACAGAAGCTATAAGTGGTGGGGAAAAAGCTTCTAGTTCTATTTCAAATCAATATTTTTTCTATTATATGTGTAGAAAGACTTTAAACATGCACTTTTGAGCTGATATACATTATGCTGTTGTGAGATGTTTGATTGCTACAGTTGAGTGCAAAAGTTTGCACACTTGTACTATGAAGAATTAGGTTTTTAAGCTGTACTTTCTTTTACAAGTAACAGAAATTGTCAAAAAGTATATGAACACATACAAAAATGATAAGCTCAAGATAAGCTCAAGGGGAAAAAATACTCAAATGTTTTCTTTCCTGATACTTGGCACTACCAATCCTGTCAGTTGAGGATTCCACCAGTGTCTTCAGATACTTCCTGTCCACTCTTCCACATGGCTGCAGTTCACCTGGTTTTTTGGCTTGTTTTTTTTTTTGGCTTCCTTTATATACTTTATGCACTTTTATATCTCTTTGTCCCTTTCTCCATCAGTATTTTCTGTGGTCTGCTGAGTTGTTATCTCTGTGAATAATCTCATCTGGATACTGTACATTTGTACCTAAGAGCTGCTGCTGTAAATTATAAACTGTCCTGACTGTCCTGTGTTCATTCCAGGATGCTCATCCTGTAAACACACTTAGCACTGTTTAGTAATCATAACTTCTCAGGGAATGTGATTTGAATTGATGAAACATTTGTTGATTGTGTTAAGTCATCAAATATCTCGATGGAGTGCATTTAAATAGAGCAGGTCAACAAGACTCAGACTTTTCATCTTGCTAATAAACCTAACTCCTGTAATATTTGTGCTGTATGGTGTAACTGTTCAAAAACACAATCTGCTTTTGAGAAATTCTTGGGGATGCAAACAGTCAACTATACTTAGTGTCTTGCATAAGTATTCCCCCCCCCCTTGAAATTTCCTACAATTTGTTGTCTTCATTTTTCACCTGCAAATGAAATGCACTTAATAGGGATTATATGTCATGAATTTACACAAAAATAACCCAAAACACTGTCTAATCCCATCTATACACAGTTGGACTTTTGGTGGATGGCCTCCTGTAGGCAAGTCACAGTTGTGCCATATTCCTTCCATTTTTTGAATAATAGATTTAATGGTTCACTGTTGGATATTATTTTATAACCAAACCCTGATTGATACTTTCGCAGAATGTTGGCCTGGACTTGTTTTAATAGTACCTCGGTCTTTATGATGCTGTTAATTTAGTTCCCTAACAAACTCTGGTGAACAAGAACAGGTGTATTTTTATTTAGATCATGTGACACTTTAATTGCACAAATAGGGACTGCGTGTAACCAGTTAAGTGACTTGATTGCACCAATATGCGTCAATACTTATGCAACTACCACTTTTGCATTTTTTTTTTTTTGTAAATAATTTTGCAAACTACATTGATTTGTTTCTATCTTCAACAGTATGGTTATTTATTTATTTTTTTAAAAAAAGAATATACAATCCCAAATAAGTCGAATTCAGTTCCAGGTTATAACACAACAAAATGTGGAAAAGTTCACAGGGGGGTGAATACTTATACAATACACTGTAATCACCAGCCTTAGTATGTCATATGTTTTTACATCGCCATGAACTTGCTGTAATCTGACCTTTCGGTAGTGGAATTATTTCTCTGCCGACACTAGATGGTGCCATCCTCTTGGAAGGCCGTTGGTCATTATGTAAATAAGGCTCTCTCTACATGCCACAGCTGTGTGTCTCAGTCCGCAGTGGTGTGTGTCATGAGTGTGTCGTGCCAGTGAGGCACACAGAGTGTATGTGTGTTTGTGTCGTTAACCCTCTCACTCGCTGTCTACACTATCACACTGGAGGGGGAAAAAAAGTGTGTCTCTGAACATTACCTCATAATGTTCGAGGTCTGTGTTTGGATGACCTTCTGCCTTGATTTTGCACTGATGAATACAGAACTGCACATGCACACGACGATCTGTGCCTTTGTGCTACAAGCTGTTTGTGTGTGTGTGTGTGTGTGTCTGTCTGTCTGTCTGTGTGTCCTGTCTCTCATGCATGTGCCCTCTGTCTTATGACTCTATGCTGAATGCGGCGTGAATACTAATAGGCTCTTAAGGCCTAAGGACCTCCCTCACCATCAATCACACACAGGAGCTTCATCTCCTGTGCTCGGGCTGTGAGTGGATCTAAAACTGGCAGGACTCGATTCATACAGCGCAATTTGTCTGTCATGTCGCATTATTCTGTTTTACTTTGTATACTTTGGGCTATATTTAGCATTTTGACTGGTTGAAGCAGGGCCTCTCTGAGTATTTGGAGAGTGTTGTTTTTCATGTACTAAAGCTCTTCTGGTGCATATTTCTCTTGTCACTGTGAATCTGTGAACCTGAACATCTCTATCACATGTATCTAAATCATCACATGACCAACCCTTACAGCGAAATCACACTTTAACCATGTGATCATAAGGTTTTCCGCTGAGATTATATGAATAACATGAGAAAAACATGTGAAAGTACATTCCACCATATCATGCCCTGAAACTGCACATGTGATATAAATGAGTTGTGCAAAATCAGTGAATTGTGGAAAAATCACATGTGAAAATAAACTAATTATGTGAAAAAAAATCACATGCGAACATAAATGAATCATGAAAAAATCAAATGTAAATATGAATTTGAAAAGATTCAAATGTGAAAATGAATCATGCAAAAATCACCTGAACATAATTGAATCAGGTGTAATGTTCATGTGTGACAATAAATTAATCATATATAAATCAAATGTGAAAATGAATCTTGGAAAGGTCACGTGCAAGAATTGTGTATAAAAGGTTTACATTAAGGTTAGTATTGAAACATTACACGTGTTTAAAACCACATGTACAAAATTCACATGTGAATCATGTTGAGAATTCACACATAAGGTTTGACTTTTCTGTAAGGGCCGTTCCAGGTGTGATTAGTCTTAGAGCTGCAGTAATCACAGTAAATAACACTCCATTTTGAGTTAAATGGAAAAAAGTGCAACTGTTCTGTGTGTACTATGTGTGGAGACTGGTCATGCTCTGAAGCCTGACAAAAGCCTCCATCTCCCTGCTGTGTTTGCTGTACTCTCCCTTCACACACACACACACACACACACAGACGCTGTGACTGCTCAACTGGCTGCCTGTCCACCTCTCTCTCTCTCTCTCTCTCTCTCTCTGTCTCTCTCTCATGACAGATGAGTGTGTAAAGCATTTCCTCCAGGGTGGTGGGCTCTGTTTCGAGAGCTGAGCTGCTGCAAATGATCCCATGAGTACGAGCCTAATGGTGCTGGATTTGTGCTGCAGGAACGTTAGAAGACTGGAGCTTGAAAAGGCTGTAACAGAGACCCAGTTCGGTTCCCTTCGGCCACTGCTGAGAATTAAATGATCACTGTGTTTTTTTTATGGCGTTAAGCATTCCGGCAATAGAAAGATCAACAGATTATGTTACCGTTTCATTTTCATGCAAAACCTGACATGCCTGTAGGTGGTCAATGCGATAAGGCTTTATTAGTCGCCAAAGGAAAAGCTCGTCTTGCTAATGGTGTGAATGTGTGCTTGCGTGTGTGTGTGTCTGTGTCTCAATATCTCTGTAATTCTCTCATCTGCCTCTGGGCTGTGTTTGAGTGCTGATCCCATAGAGGAAGCACTGGCGGGAATAATCAGAGTTTAACAGCGAGAGCAAGCGAACGCAGTAGACCTCTGGTAATGGATCTGAGTGAATAATTATTGCGAGGTACAGCTTTGGATGATGGTATCGAGAAAAAAAAACAGATGAGTTCCACTGGATGACTCATTGGCATAAAAGAGAAGAGTGCCAGCGCTTAGTTAATGAATTCCATCTGGTCTGTATCACAAAATCAGGGCAGGATCAGACTGGGGTCTCCCGGGTTGGCCTTTCCAACAGAGAGAGAAAGAGAGAAAGAGAGAGAACGACTCTTTCCTGTGATTCCACCCCCATATCTTTGATGTCAAAACTGCCCTCTTTAGACTGAGATATGTGCATTGTGGTCTTCTCATTTATCCTGGCAGCCCTCTCTCATTCACAACGATACCAAAGAATCTCAAGATGGCGCCCGGATCCTCCTCAGGCCACGGAACTCAATCCTTTATGATCCGCCCTCTAATTGCTCACTTTGCCAGTTTAAGAGAAAACAGCTGCTCACTGACTGCAAAGCCAACACAAACCTTTCTTTGCGGGCCAGAACATCATCATACAGATGTACACATTTTTTTAAAAATAAGCAAAGGAAGATCAGAGCATGGCAGTGTGCCTGCTAAGGAGGTGAACTGGGTTCTCTGTGATGCATCGTTTCCCAAGCGGAAAAGGAGACATCAAGAGAGGCAGGTTGCCTCTGTGCCCCTCGCCTGGCTCCTTCATCTCTGTCTTGTAGGGATGATATAATAAAGCAGTGGACAGCGAGGAAGTGCAGTGTGTCTCTCCCTCCTGGCCTTCTTTTCAAACATCATCTTTGCTTTGTGAATCTGGAGTGCTAGACCAGCGGCTTTGATCAGGTCAGGGGTTTCATCCCAGCTGAAAACTGTTGCCATTGTGCCCTTGAGCAAAACACTGAACCCCATGTTGCTCCATTTTTGGATAGAGCAATCTGCTTTAGGCAAAAAAAAAATCATCTAAATCTGTTGAGTGTGTCTTATAGGTTAAAGGACTCCAGGCTGTGATATAATTATACCGACATTTGTAACCGGAAAAGTAAAACCTTCAATCTAAATCACTTGAACATGGTACGCCTAGCTGCCTGTACAGTGGCAAGTGTTAAATAAGGAATAAAACATAGAGGTTGTGCTGTTATAGGAAAATAATCAAAGACTGGGTGGTATGATGAGGCCTGATGTTGAGCAGAGTTATTGATACTCCCCCAAAGTTGATTATTTTCCCATAACTGCAAATCCTGAAGTGTTTTATTTCTCTTATACCACAGCAGTTTGTCAACAATTACAACTTATTAATTAAAGAACAACCTGCACTTTTTGGACCATTTATACTATATAAGGGTACTAAACTCTACTTTTCCTTGTCACTGTGGTGGTACTCTCAAACGTACACCTTTTGTGCCTTTGATTGTATTTGAGGGTAAACTATATCCATGTTTCCAGGTAAATGATACATATTAAAGTTACAAAAGATAAATGTACCAGCCTAGTGACAAGGAAAGGTACAGTTTAGTCCTATTTTTTTCTGAGAATGTAGCTATGTTTAATGTTGTGGAACTTCCACAAAGTTTTAACGGATATACTTGGAAAGCTCAGGGAACATTGTTGTAGGGTCCTACATAGAACCTTATCCCTCAGATGGTCAAACCAAAGGATCATCTAAGGGCTGTAGATTTAACCTTTAAACTGAGTGTAGTCAAAGCAGAAATTTAATCCATTTGTTGGCTACAGCAGGTAGTGTTGCCTTCTCACAGCTCCAGGGATAGGGATCCTGTCTCACAGCTCCAGGGTTCCCGTCTCACATCTCCAGGGTTCCCGTCTCAATCCTAAACTTGGGTTACATTCTGCATGGAGTTTCGCCTGTTTGCTCCCACCTTTCCAAAGAAACATGCTTCACTGATATTGTCCCTAGCTGTAAATGAATGTGTGAATGTGTGTGCATGATGCCCTGTGATGGACCAGCGTTTCATTCAGGGTGTATTCCGGCCTCATGCTCAGTGTTCCTGGGAAAGACTCAGAATCCACTGTGATCCTGATCCAGGATAAAGTGCTTACTGACCATGAATGTTTGCTGTTTTAGACTCACATAAAGTATTTATTTATGTACAATACAATAATAATAGTGATAGTAATAATAATCATTCTAATGACAGACAGAAAGACTGAAAGATCAATAGATAGGTAGACAGAAAGACAGACAGACAAACAGGCACCAAAAAACTAAGCAGACCGAATTATAGATAGATAGATAGATAGATAGATAGATCTTATTTAATTTAAACTGGGGCACTACAGTAGCCAGAGAAGATGAAATACACAAAATAAATAACCATTTTCACACATACACACACAAAACAGATAATAATCACGATCAGTTATTTTCTTTATTTATGTACCAGTTTTCATTTTAGTGTTAATCAAATGAATTGTCAGCAGGAAGTGATTTATCATAAAAATAACAAACAGAAACAGTATGTATGTATTTTTTTAAAGGACCTGCAGAGTCTGCGCGTGCCCGCGAAAAGTGCGCGTGCCCGAGGGAAGTGCGCGTAATTGGCTGCAGGTGATTGCGGGCTCATTAAGTGCGCACCGGAAGTGACGCACTAATCTGGGGGTGAGGAAAGAGCTCAAGCAGGAGCGCGGAAGGTTACATAATGCTCAGATGAGGCTTGGACGTGTCTGTGTAATGAGAGCGTTTATTAAAGCGCATCGTATCTTCTTCTGCGATGCGGCGTTATGTGACGTGACTCACGCGTTCTGACTTCTGAGATTACGTGTGTTTGCTTTTCCATCTACCTCACACTGACCAACACTTGCTCGATAACACACTCTTGAATTAGATACCACGCATGACACTGACTAACGCTAAATAAACTACTCCTCAGGACAGCGCATGTTCTCTCTCTCTCTCTCTCTCTCTCTCACACACACACACACACACACACACTTTCTAGTTTCAGCTCTGACTTTGCCCTCTGTTCTTTCGTGCTTGTTTTCTCCGTGAAAAGCGCCGATGTTTCCTTCCGCTGGACTCTTCTCTGAAACTGACTGTCCTTTCCTCACTTTGGGCGGATGTGAGCGACCTTACTGTCCCTACAAACACGTCAAAGAAGAAGAAAATACAGGTGTGTGCGCCGGAAGTGCGCGCGCAGCACCTGAAAAAGGTAAGTTTTAATTATGGGCGTGGCCTAAATCAGCGGTTCTGAGGCCCGGTCATGGAGTCCTGGAGAAACCGAGCACATGGTGCACAGACTGTGTATGAACCCGCCCCCCCTTCACGTCTTTCATGCAAGAGACGGGTTTAAGAAAGAAAACGCACCAGGACATGTAGTGCAAACCAAACCTAGGCCTAAGATCTGCTTTTGTGAAGAACTTACTAGCCTGAATCCAGGGACATTTTTTATGTTGATGGTGATTAAATTAGGCAGCATACATGGTGCTGAATATACATTGATGAACTACTAAAACTACTAAATGCTATGAGAATTAAATTTTAAGGCAAGACACTACAAGTAGAAACAACAGCATTGGTCTTGTCAATCATTTAAAAATTTATTTATATATATATATATATATATATATATATATATATATATATTATATATTTGGAGAAATTGCATATAGAACAAGTCCTGGTGAAAATAATGGCTAACTCCTGAATCTCTCACAGCATGATGATAACTATAACAATATGCTTATTTTAATATGCTACTGTAGCTTGTCTTGATAAATACAAACTCTAGCTAATGACATATTTTTGCGATAATTATCAGACCTCATTCCGAGTTGTCTTTTAGATGTGATTTGATGATGGTAATGCTAACAAAGTTTATTTTAATATGCAAGCTTGGCTAGATGAATACAAACTCTCTAGCTAATGACCGATTGATAGCGATAAATATTGTACTTCATTGTGACTTTTTTATAGATTTGAGAGAGAATTCTTGAACTTCGTTTATTGTGTAATATGTTGGCTAGCAACTCAAATGTAGAAATTTACAAATACCATCAAGGGGTCATTCACCCACCAGCTGCAGTTGAAGTGTAGATGTGTTAGGAATTTTAACTGACTGATTGAAGTTGTTTTGCCAAAGAAAAAGTCTGTTGTAGAGTATGATTTTGAAACCTACTGAATAAAAAGTAGAGATTTTTCTCCTAAAATGCAAGTAAAAACCAAAACTCTTAAGGTCAAGGGGAAATGCAAGTAGACAAACATGAAAACTGTACAGTAAGTCCAGTAAGAACTGGAAAAAAAAGTATGTACGTGGATACTTTTCCTTGCCTGGCTGTAACATTTCTTTGCATAATGTTATATCTTATGAAATATGCTTTTAAATTCGTATTGGATTGTCATTTGATCTTAATCTTTATCACTTTATATTTGTGTAGTATTTTGATCAGATCAATGATTTTCACTTTAAAGCATTGGTAAATAAAGTTATGAGACACTGATCAGTTTGGAACAACATAATGTCGTAAATGTTCTTGGACAGATGTTTTACAAGCTTAACTTATTACACTGCAACAGTTTTTTCACTTAAAACTTTGCCCTAGGTCATGGCAATCATAATGCTGCTAGTAGAACCTTCCACAACCACGAACAGAGCCAAACTTGTCTTTCAGAGCTGGAAAGGATCAACAAACAGATTGAAGCAGTTAGAAATGAAGTGGAGAAAGAACAAAAAAGACTGTCCCGCTACCAGTCTGAGCAGGCTGAGAGTGCTGGTGTTAGCTCAGAAGAATATTTTGTAACCAGAAAAACTCGGTCTAAAGACCAGAATGGAAACCAGCTGAAATGTAAAAAGGCCACTCCTGCTGCCCGCAAATACGTTGTTGATCGCACCAAACCAAAAACTGATCTGGAATATGACCCTTGTTCAAATTTTTCTGCTGACCTGCGATCTGGCAGCTCAACAGATAAAATGAAGTCAACCAATAAAGCTGATGTGGAACGTGATCAGCGGGACAAAGGAAAGGGTAAGAGTATTTCTGCAGATCCAATTCTTGTTCCTTCTTGCAATTTTGAGGATTCTGATGAGGAGGGGGAACTAGTCATTGACATTCCACCTTTTGAAAATGATGGGAACAAGAGATCTCAGATACAAAGCTCATCACCCAGTGAAAATGCAGATTTTATAAAGATAACCAGGGAATCTTCAGAAATGGCCCCTCTTGATACTGACATGCCACTGCTAGAAAAGAAAGCAGAAAAGATTAGGCCAGCAAAGAAGGACATGACTAGCATCAATGAACAACAGGAGTCACTCAAGTCCTTGTATAAGGAGACTAATGTGGTAAAACCAAGACACTCCATACCACAAAGGGAAAAAATGCCTTCTGAAGGAGTACTTGCTGTCAGAAGTATACCTATTGAAGGTGAACAAAAACCCTCAGTTCATCCCAGGATGGCCAAGGAAGAACCTGAATTGTCCAAGAGGATGATGGAGATTGATGCCTTACCTGCAGAAAATAACGAAGTGCTTCATAAGAGCTTGAAACAAAACTTGGCTGCTTCCAAGAATGACAAATGCAAGGAGGAGATCTTGAACTATGCGACTAAAAATTCTCCAGAATTGCATGAAAATACAAGGTCCTTTTCAGTGTCAGATTTTTCACAGGTTGGCCAACTGGAAAAACTTATACCTGCAAACAGTATGAACGCTGGTGTTTATCAAGAGAAAGCACAAAATATTGAAAATGTTCTAGACGATATTTCCATTTGCCTGGACCACCTGAGGCGGGAAAGTGAGAGCATTGCTTGCCTTCAAGATGTGGATGCTAGCCTCCTTGACACTATCCCTTCTGCTCCCAGTTGCTCAAAGATACATGGAGATCATTCTTTACAGCCTGTCACACAAAGGCTGCAAAGGCGAACAGAACCTGAGGTACAACCAAATAACTGGCTCTCAGGTCACATTAAAAAAATGGACACCTTGCCCCTTGGACAGTCATCAGAGAACACACAAAAGACATCAGTGTTTCAAGATTACCTTCCCACCACTTCCTCTTTCCAAGCCATAACTAAGGATCCTGGATCTTGTCAGAACACTCCAGCCTCTGCTGACACAAATTGGCCATTTGCCCAGAAAGTCCCAGCGGAACCCGTTGTTCAGAACGTACCTCTGTACGTTTCTGGAACCAGCACCGCAATGGTTCCTTCTCCACATACAGAGCTAAACCCAGCCGCTACATCTGTGGATTTGCCTGGGTGTCAGATCCTGCAGAAACCACCTGCTCTGCTGGGTGCGACAGATAAGATAGCAGTTGACTCTAGTTCTTCAGACGAGCTCAATTATTCAGACCTAGACCTTTCAGAGAGTGATCCAATGGAAGAGTGCTACAGAATCTTTATGGAAGCCAACAAGGCTGAAGATCCCACCGTTCAAGGTGACATGCCAGTAAGTGGATGGGTGTACAATGGGTTGGACTGAACCAGGAAGGAGGAAACTTATCATTATCAAACTTGTCCTTATTTTGTAGGAAGAGGTTTCAAAGATGTCTGAGGCTGAGATGGTCAAGCCAGTTCTTGCTCAGAAAAAGAGAGTAGCCCATGTAGCAAAGTTTGAGGTAAGACTGTGGTTCATTAACAATACTACTTTTAGTTAAGGATCCCTGAATGCTAGTTTGCACATCAATGCAATTAGTAACATTACTTGGTGAACTATTGTTGATGCAAATTGCACAACAGACCATATGTTTTAAAACCCAGTTGGTCAACATGTTTTTTTTTTCATATTAAGGCCCACAGTCCACCAGAACCAGATGGGGCTGTAGATTTTCACGTACCTTGTTCGGGTGTATTGAGAACAACAATTAATCCTATATGAATTATATTTGCTGAGTTGTAATTTGATGACCACTCAGCAGGTCAGTAAAAACAAAGCACAGGTCATCGTGCCCCTTAGAGATGGCGGTTTCCAGCTGCCTGTGCCCAGCCAGAGTCAGCAGTGTCAGAAGAGAGCAACATCTATTACAGCAGCAGTGAAAGGGTGCCAATCCTTTATTGCAGCCAATGCAGCCAAGCGAGTCCTCACACCTACTGTCATTCATCCAACTGCTGTGCCAAACAGTGAGTAATCTCATTAGAGTAGAGATGTCCAAACCCAGTCTTGGAAGGCAAAATTTATTACACTGCTTTATCACTGTAGTACCTTGTTTAAACAACAGGCTTGAATGTTTTTAGAAAGGAATAACTGTCCAAAGCTAACTGTTCCATAACAAAAACACTAAAAACTGTTCTTAAAAAGAGATTTAAATTTTTAGACTGTGTGAACATCCTCCCGGTTGGAGCGACCTTGCGAATTGGCCCAAACCTTCACCTGATTGTCCCTGAAGGGAGCTGTGCTTTACCGGTCACACTAATTCCTGCTGCTGCTGTGCCTGCAGCACGTCCAGTTCATCAGCCAGCTCCAATCCCACAGCCTGCACAGCCTGCACAACCAACCAACTACACACCTGCCAAGGTGGGTAAAGCTTGCAAAACAAGGCTGTGGTCTTTCTCAGTTTTTTCTATTGTAGCTATATTTTGTTTTATATTACTTTACCCAATTGTAGAATAACACAAGCAAAGAAATCATTTAAACCGGTCACATGATGTTCAATCATTTAAACAGTCAATTCCCACTAAGCGCAAAGCGAGAGGACGTGCAGAGGTTGGCGTAAAGGTTCCTCATGATGTACGGCAGCGGTATGTAAATCTGTTCGTGGAGGAGTTCCTGAAAACATCAGCCACTGTGCAAGATGCCTTTGAAAAGGTTTGCAACAAAAAGCGCATCTGATACATCATCTCTGTAGTACATTTATAAATGCTCCTTTTGCACCTTATTTTATTGCAGGCACTAGCAGAAGAGAAGACTGTGTTTGATCGCAGCATCAATAAACTGAAGTATCTAAGCATAGCAGTGAATGCACTCAAGAGGCTTAAAAATCAAAATGCAGCTCCTGCCAAATGTATGCAAATTTGATGGATGGTTCTTAACAGCAATTTGGTTGTAATGTTTTAGATAACCTTTCATGGAATATGCTAATCTCAGTGTTACTGGCCCTATTTTCACCATACAGTTTCCAGTGAAAGAGATGCACAAGCGTCTAGAGGAAATGTGCCACTCAATACTCAAGCACTCCTGCAAAATGGTAAGAGTGCCATTAGCTTTTATTTCAGGGTCACATTAAAGTGTCCATCCTGCTAGTATTAATATCAATTTTATCCGATTCATTATGTATAAATGTTAGTGGACCATCCCTTAGGGAATACACTTAGTGCTCTGTATGTACAGTAGAGTGTGATAGTGTACTAGATGAGTTTGCTTTTGGACGGCTCAGTACACAACCTGACAAAAAGGGGATATGATATGTCACCATATTCAATTCACGTTCCAATTATATGGATACTAAGTGTTTCACCTAGTTTTGTGTGGTAATTCTCTTAGTAAGTGTGCTAATCTTAATATAGGCTTTAGTCTTCTAACTAAATGGAGGTCACATTCCTGAAGAGAAATAGCAGTAGAACTTCATGGTGCTTGCTTTACTTTGGAATATTTGATTCAGGTCTCAAAGCTTGACTTTTGTGAAGTAGCTATCAAGTCAAATCAGCAGTATAATATGAAAAAAAGTGTTCTGCGAAGTGCTGGAACTGTTGTTCCTGTCCTCTGGGACTGTAAGTAATTTAGGGCTGTAATGCAGTGCCACTATCTGTATCTGCAGTGCCCTCCACTAATATTGGCACCCTTGGTAAATATGAGCAATGAAGGCTGTGAAAAATTGTCTTTATTGTTTAACCTTTTGATCTTTTGTTCAAAAAAGGCATAAAAGTACTCTGCTCTCATGGATATCAAACAATTGCAAACACAACAAATTTATCCCCCCAAAAAAAAAAACTTTGTTAAAGATGTGTGGCACAATTATTGGCACCCCATGAATTCATATGAGAAAAATGTATCTGAAATATATTCCCGTTGATATTTTACATTTTTTTAGTCCACCTGGGTGACTAGGAACAGGAAACTGTTCAACCATGGCTTCCTGTTTCACAGGGGTATAAATGAGGTAACACGTACGCCAAATTCCCTTAGTCATTCATCACAATGGGTAAGACCAAGGAATATAGCTGTGATGTGTGGCAGAAGGTTGTTGAGCTTCATAAAATGGGAAGTGGCTATAAGAAAATAGCAAAAGCATTGTAAATGCCCATTTCCACCATCAGGGCAATAATTATTAACATGTTCCAGTCAAATGTTATGGAAATGTTATGAATCAACCTGGAAGAGGACGTGTGTATATATTGTCTCAACACACTGTGAAGAGGATGGTTAGAGTGGCCAAAAAAATCTCCAAGGATCACAGCTGGAGAATTGCAGAAGTTAGTTGCGTCTTGGGGTCAGAAAGTCTCCAGAACTACAATCCGAAATCACCTACATCACCACAAGTTGTTTGGAAGGGTTTCAAGAAAAAAGCCTCTACTGTCATCCAAAAACAAACTCAAGCATCTTCAGTTTGCCAGACACTATTGGAACTTCAAATGGGATCGGGTTCTATGGTCAGATGAAATTTTTGAACAAAAGGTTAAACAATAAAGACAATTTTTTACAGCCTTCTCTGCTCATATTTACCAAGGGTGCCAATATTAGTGTAGGGCACTGTATAGCTGTTTATTGCTCCAATTATGCATATCTGTAATGGGGGTGGGTGATATGACAAGTATCATTTGATATTTTTGGTTGTGCTGCATTATTTACAAAAAAAACTACTAAGTTTAATATTTTATATAATATCTTCAAAAATAAATGATTGTAATGGAGGGGGAAAATCTCTTATAATAAACTGAAATTTTATAATTTTAAATATTCAAAATTAATATCTAATCAGCTGCTTTCAGTCTGAATTTGTAAATGTATACACAGATGTTTTAAATAAGATTTTACAATATTTCAGAAAACTGTATTGTCGTGGAATTTATAAGTATCAATATTACATCATATTCATCATATCCAGTGCTAGTATATATCTGAATTAAGATTGAAGTAGGTGTGGCCTAATTTGGAAGTTTTTTAAATCCCTCTTGTGCATTTTTTTTTTTTTTTTTTTTTTTTTTTTTTTTTGTACCTGCCTGTGACATTTTCTAATGAATTTAGTTGGTTCTATATACAGTACGTCTACATTAACTACCCTGACCAGGCAGTTACTAAGGATGGATGGATGAATGAATGAAGGCTTGTAAATGCATCATTCCTCTTAATGACCATGCTCATTCTTTGTCCCACGAGCTTCAAATCTATCTGCGCACTCACGTGAAAGTAAAAACCTTCTGCTCGCGTGATTGCATCCACAGATGCGCAAATCAATGTCAATCTTTCTGGCAAGTGTTAAAAATGAATAAATAAAAGAAAAGAATTGTGCAGCTCCTATTTGTATCCGTATTGTGTCTGTTTAGATCAAATGATCTGTTCAAACTGAATAATGTATTTATATTTGGTTACATCCCTAGAGTAGTCATGTGGAATGGGCTATCAGAAGATGTAGCCAGATATATAATTATAACTGGTGCTTAATATTGATTATGTCTATTACCCACACTTCTTCTCAACACTAGGTGACACCACACTCTACAATCAGCTGAAGGAGCATATTCTAACCAAGGCCCTGTTGAGGGAGAATAACTATCCTCACAAACACCCCGATAAAGCTGGCTTTGCCATTCAGTATGGTGACGCCAAAAAGGGCAGCACTGATGGTAGGTCCTCTGAAAGAATATGTTTGAAAATTTCAAACAAAATCAAGATGTAGTTGAACAGTGTCTAATAGTTCTCATGGAGATGATCCAAGCAAGGTGTTCTTCAATTCTTTGGATAATTCAAGGTTCTAGGGGTTTTAGAGATGGAAATCTTTTGTTGTATGGTTCTCCATTAAATGCTTAAGGGTTTTCCAAAATGGAAAAGTGTTTGAGAGACGACTTCTGATCACATCTGGATTTAATATTCACATGCTGCTGAAGATTTGGATCAGGCCTATTAGATTAGCATAACCTCTACATTGCTGTCTCTCTCCAGAGGCTGAAATCTGCCTTGTTGAGCAATTTAATATTTTATTTTTTTTCTAAATGTAGAATGCTGTTGGAAACCCTTTGGAATAAATGCACAACAAACACATTCAGTATGAATGTTGGATAACCAATGTGGTCAATTGCCGCAGTTTTCAGGAGAATCTGCTGTCGCTGTGGAACTTCTTTCTCCATTAGCCAGACAGGAAAGCACACTCGCAAAGAAGAGTGCAACTATCATTATGGGAAAGTCATGGAAAACAGAGGTGAGAAGTGGATTAAGTGAATAACTGCATTTACCAGACATAATTCCTGTATCAACACTGCCAGGCAAATATCTGGGGACACATTGCCTTTTTTTTTTTTTCTCCAACAAACCAAAACATACCTCAATGTTATGAAGATTTTTTTTGGCCTGGCCGCTCCAATACACCATCATCTGAACTTAAATCAGTCAAGTTGCTCTGGAAAGAACTGAATAGAAACATTTGAGAGATTTTCCCAAGCAGCTCCCCAAACCTCGGGGCATTGTGAAACATTTAGAAAACTGAGGTGTCCACAACCTTTTGAGTGTACATAAGTGTTTCCATTTGTTGTTTCTCGCAGTACCAGGAGGAGTGGAGACACGCTACAGCTGCTGTGAGAACGCAGTCGGATCACCTGGGTGCCAAGTGTTCAAGGTACACTACTCTTGGTCTCAAACGCTCCATCCATGGTGTATTTGAAATGCATTGTCTACTTAGCACGACAAACGTTTCGGAATCAGACTGCAATCTCACTGACAATGTGCACCAGTTGTTAGTGAGAAAATCCTTTTATGCAAGATGGTTAAAGACTAGTTTGAATTAGCTTGTGGTGAGTACATTAGATACCTTTATCCTGTAAGTCAAATGGATGTTTTTCTGTGCAAATAGTGAGCTCTTGGCTATGATTACTGACAAAATTATTCTTTAGTGATAACTAGCAGTCTGGCTTTTGGAATTAAAGGTATTTAAACAGTGAAGCATGATACTAAGATATGCCTGGGGAAAAAAAAAAATTCCCCACTCACAACTGCTCTCAGTGTAATTCTGACCAGTCCTATCTGCAAACATTCTTGACCAATCCCACTTCCTCCCGCAAAATGTTTGACAAAGTCCTGGCCCTGGCAGTTACTATTTTTGTTTGAACCTGCTTGTGATATTTTGTAATGAACTTACTTGGGCCTGTTTCCCAAAATATAAACAAATTAGTAGCTAACCAGTATAAAGCAATTACTAAATTACAACTAATAATGAATGCTCAATGCTTAGTGCTTAAATGTATTGTATATCGCTGTACATGGACAATGCACCCATGTTAATCAACGTGGCTTTTATTTGTTCCGCGAGCTTCATATGACCACCTTCATGAACATAATCTGAACGCCCACTTCTGTGACTACTGTTGTGTCCCGCAGCATCCCAGCCCCAACGCACCTACGTACATTATATCCTCAAAATAGTTGCTCTTTTTTTTTTTTTTTTTACTGCACTATTTGTCATGTCAGGCAACAAAAGCAAAGTATAGTGTAAACTAAACTATACTGTGTCCTCTATAGCTCCATGTCCATGATGCAGTGAGTCTCCAAGGCTTTGTAAGTAGCCTCCCTCAGACTCAGACTCCCTCAAACCCAGGGATTTACGCTATTGATACTGAAATGGTAACAATATGAATATAACCACTTTACTTTATTCAGCATGTTATTTATTTATCAGAAGCATCAACCAAAAGCTGAGCTCTCCTAAGTATGACTCCTGTTTTGTCTCGTTCCCTCTTCAGTGCTATACCACTCAGGGTCTGGAACTGGTGAGAGTCACGGTGGTGAACAGCAGTCTGCAGGTCATCTACGACACCTTTGTTAAGCCTACCAATGAAGTCATTGACTACAACACCAGGTATACTTGAGATAATAAACACTGAAGTGACTGCAAGTACAATAAAGAGCGAGAGGGTTGAAGTGGACTCCCTCTTCTTGCCCAGGTTCTCAGGAGTCAGTGAGGATGATGTGAAGAACTGCAGTTCATCTTTGCGAGATGTGCAAGCTGTGCTTTTGAGCTTCATCAACGAGAGAACCATTCTGGTTGGGCATGGTTTGGAAAATGATCTCTGTGCTCTGAAAGTGAGTTGTTGTTTTTTTATGCTCATGTGGTTTATTTCTTGTTCATTTGAGCAGACCAGAAAAGAACTGGCTTCCAAAACACTTCTTTATAAACATCAGGAACATAAGCAACTTGGAGTTTGGATGAAATATCTGGACATAGTGCATCTGGTAACAGTGAAATCAAATCCATTACTGTGTGTACGGTGTCTTGCATAAGTATTCACACCCCATGAACTTGCTTCTCTGACCTTTGGTGGATTTAATGATATTCACGTTTGGGATATTTTTGTAACCAAACCTTACCAAAAAAAGGGGGAGGGGAAGAGAGGAGTTGGTCTTGGTGGTGGATACTTATTCAAACCACTGCTCTCTAGCCTACAAAAGTAAGAGAAGGGAGAAAACACCGTATCACAACAACTGTGTAATTCTTTTATTGCCTTTTTCAAAAAAAAAAAAAAAAAAAAAAGCTTATCCACAGCACGGTGGTCGACACGTCCGTGGTGTTCCCCCATCGCCTGGGTCCGCCGCGCAAGAGAGAGCTCAGAAGCTTGACGGCTGAGTATCTGAGGAAGATAATCCAAGAGAGCGGTAGGTTTAGCTGATTGAATCATTTGCCCTGTTAAACCCATCTTTAATCAACCGTGTGGTTGAGGCTGGCTCACACTGGGAGCTGCGGAATCTCCTCATTACTGTGCATTTTTCTGCACCTAGTTACTCATCTTTTTCTTTTCAATTCTTTTAACGAGAAATGGGGAAAAAAGTAGTACAATCGCTTACCTGATTGCTGAGCTGATCATAGTTTATAGGTCGGGTGCTAATGGTTTTATTTGAAGAGGGTGTTGCATGGAGATGCCATCTATCCTGTTTTTAAAAAAAATAAATATTAGACATGATCCCACTTGTAAAACAGGTTGGATTAAGGTTGCTGTGTATCATGTAACATAAAATGTCAATTATCAACATCCCTAATTGAATTGAGTTCATGGGATTTGCACACTTAACACTTTGTCAAACCAGTTCACCCTTCAGAAAAGGCACCCCGATGGCCATTCAAAACCAGCTCAGAGGTCAGTAACTCAAAATTATTCCCTGACCAACATTGACTAGCACCTCAAAGTGTACAATAATGGTTAAAAATGTGATCTAATCCATTTTTTTCCCACAAGCAAGTATGGTCTCGTATTCTTATCTATATTGTCATAAATAAAGAATAACTATGAGAATGAGTAGCTTCACTTACATGCAACATAATTCATATATACAGTAACATACAGCACATCGATGAGGATATGCTAGTGCATGTAATATATTTATTTATACCACAGCACTAGCTGTTATTCTCGATTCTGATTGGTCAGAAGGTGTTGATTAATTTTTTAATTGGTAAAAAATTAGTTGGTACTCCCGGACCAGGGTTGGGTGACTATAATACAAGTGACAACAGGAAGTAACGAGTAACGTTAAGTGTGTATAGTAGATGAGCAGTTAAAAAGTATGATGCACTGTTCATTAAGAAACTTTAAAATTGTGATTTCACTGGCAAATTGCTGTGGTAGAAGTGGAAAAAACATATTGTGAGATGTGCTATTGTTGGAAAAATAATCAGCTTCAGGGTGGTAAGAGTAACCCCACTTCATGTCAGACTGCATCGCAGCATCTTGTCTTAATTGCTTAATCTGATAGAATTACAGTCTACTGCATGCAAATCTCCCAAACCTGGAGCCACAGACAAAAAACAAACAAAAAACAGGGGGCTATTGCAACCCTGCTGAATATTATTGATGTATAATGAAATCCATGGACTTTCTTTTATATTTGGAATTAATAAAGCAGTAATTTTGAGTTCATAATCGTAGGGGGATTACCTTGACATAATTTCATTATGGTTCGATAATTAGGCGATTGCATTTATAGGCTAGCGGGCTAGCTAATAAACTTTTGTTCAGCTGGTTTTGTTTGAACCCATAATCATCCTTTAATTTTTTTTTTAATAATTTCAATTTGTTTGCTTTTTGGGAGGTGAAATGGACTGTGGCTGAACATAACTTTTACAGTGGTATGATAGACAATGCATGAGTAACCTAGGTGTATTTTTCTTTCTAATAACACAAATTTAGAGTGCTTTCTTTATTATGAATTGGACACATGTCTTCACTTCAGTTGGAAATTTGCTCTAAAAATTTAAATTGAATTTTGGACTAGGCTCCTAAACCAAAATTACACTTTAACAATATGCTCCGAGATTATTGTGAAGGCTGTACGATGGTCTGGTGTGTAATTGTGTATAGTCTGCAGAATGAGCCAAAATTACAGTCTGTACATGATTGTGTAAATCTTGGTAAGAAAGGACTAAACAAAAGGGACTAAAACAAAACTTGTGTCTCCATTTTTGGTGCATGCTATTTCAGTGTTTGTCCTTCATGTCTCGCAGTGGAGGGACATGACACCCAAGAGGACGCGATGGCGTGCATGGAGCTCATGCTGTGGAAGGTGAAAGAGGATGCTAAAGGGAAGAGATGGTGACCTCGGGAAGAAGAACTCTCATCATTGCCCTAATGTGCACTGCTGTATTATTGCAAAATTGCACTTGAAGCTTGCTTTATTATAACAATCCTCACCTGCTGTCTGTATTAGGGTTGCTGGGAATGGAAGCATAGAAATGATTAATTGTTCATACATTATTCATTTTTACACCTTTCATTTTGTTGATTATTCACTTTCAGAAAGTAGCGTACCTTTCTTTGTCAGTGGGGTGGTAGTCTTATCGTCTGTAATCGTTTGTACAGTTTAGTATATTACAGCTGGAAATGTGGAAATAGTGTACATAGTGACATAAAATGACTTAAGGTACATAATATAATACTGTACTGTAATTAACCTTTAGATTAAATCTTTCTAAGATAAATACTAAATATACAAAAGGTGTAGGCTTAAGGGGACCACTTCAGCAACAAGGAAAAGTACAGTTTCTTTATCTTTTTTTTTTTTTTTTTTTTCCTGAGAGTGTTGAACACCAGACATTTTGTTTTGTGAAGTGTTTTTGAAATAAACTGGTTCACAATTGCACTATGGGAGAAAAAGTATACTTGTGCACTCTGGGATGATGGAAAAGAAAGTAAAGGCACTGCAAAGATCTGCGGTTGTGTGAATTCTTTAAAAAATATAATCAGTACTGCCATTTTAGCAGCCCTGCTACATTGTTAACTAATTAGCTGATTCTTTAATTAGTTAATTGGCTTCAAATTCTTTCAGTGTCTGACCCAGTCATGCCTCTGCCTAACATCATTGATTAACTTTCTTTAAACGCGCATTCAATTAGCTACACTTAATTTGCAACTAAATTAACATTGATTAAGGTTATGGAGTAATGCACACGTGACTGTGAATGGCTCTTTACCAATTCCTCCTTCTCTTTGTTGAGCATTTGGATGTTTGTGGTCAGGAAAGTGCTAATTGCTAATTTGGTATCTCAGTTTTGGGAGCCGCCATCTTGGACGACTTGTGCTGTTTGCTGAAGTGTGTCGTCGTTTGGCAAATTAAACTTGAAAGTACTTTGGTTCACGTTTACAGTTTAAATTTATGAGGTATTTACTCCTGGGTTAATGAGCTAACGCGAGGTTTAAATCGGTTTTAACGAGATAATGACGGAGGATCAATAAATAAACAGTTTCTACCGGATCCAGGTGCTAATTTACTTTATACAGTTTGAGGTTTGGAGACAAACTGAGGAACGTGGCATGGCATAGGACTGATACAAGCTAAAGGTAGGCCCATTCTGTTTTATTTTTTAGCTTTTTATATCACATTTCAAACTTGGTACAAAGCACCACGTAAAATAAGCACACTACCTCAAACACTGTGGCTGGTCAACTTCCGGTTTAGCTCAGTCCGCCATCTTGTGCTGGAAACAACAATACTAAATCGTATTTAAACAAACAAACAAACAGAAGCCTGTACTGTTTTACAGTCTTATACATTTGATGAGCAGATGATATATATTTTTTTTTTTTTTTTTAAAGCAGCCTGTAATCTCATAAAAAAAGATGCAGGTGTATTTTATTCTTTTTCTTCATCTACACTACAAAATGACCAACAAGCCTGAATAGTTTTAAATCTTTTTTTTTTTTTTTTTTATAGTCTCCACAGCTAAACATTCCAAAAAACTATTAAAATGGTGAGGCTGGTGCTTTTCTATTCTTCTTCTTCTTCTTCTTCTTCTTTTTTTTTTTTTTTTTTTTTAGCTAATGGATTAGAAATTGTGTGCAGCAAATTTATTGCCCTGTACTACAGTTTAGCCTTTGGGCTATCAGCTAAACTTAACTGAAAAATATTTGGTTTATTGAATCTAGCATATATTAAGAAAAAAAAAATCCTGTGGTTTCTTGGTTTACAAGTTTATTTTAAAAAGTTTGGTTTCTGTAGTAACAGGTAATTCACATAAACTTCTTTTAAAAAGTTTGTAATTGTTGATATGGTGAAGTTGTCTATGAGGAAACATTTATTATAACGTTCCATTACATTCATACAAATTTTTTGGAAGGAGTCTCCAGTGTCAGGGCTTTGTAACAGTCTGAGGTAAAGCTGTAACTATGTCTTCTTCCCGGGTGTAAGTCTTCAGATTGGAGGAGTTTGCAACATGATGAGCTGCATTTTGTTTGTTTGTTTGTTTGGTAGTTAATTAACTTTGTGAGAGAAAGAAATAGAGGCTGGTGAGGGAAAGACTGTTTCTAGCTGCTAAAATGTAAGTGAAACAAGAACTAACTTGTGAACTAAAAAGTGTAATCCTTGGCAAATTGTTGTGGTGTATAAATACACTTTGGGATGTGTTTTTCTAGGAAATAATCAAATTTGGGGTGACTCGCTTCCTAAAAATCAAGCATTGAATACCACTATGGTCTTGTATTTGTAGTCTTAATTGATAAGTGCTTGTTTAGTTCTTAGGTTTTTTTTTTTATATGTTAAATGTAATGGTAAATTAGCAGTGAACTTGAGCAAAACACTATGAACATATGTACATTTGAATACTTTAAACTTTTAAAAATAATTTTGTAATCTGTTCTACTTTAATCAAATCATCTCAGTTAGATCTGAGACTGATATTTTGTATATCTACCTAGCGCTTTCTTCACTAATGTTTGTAAAGATAATCTGACTTTGTAGTTCATCCTAGCTCATCTCTTAGATTATGTGGTTTATATTTGTTTCATTGCACTGTGTTTTAGTTTTCCAGCAAACTTTCAAGTTGCTCTTACTGAACACTATTTTTAACAGACATTTTTCTACAGCAGTCATGGCACCTATTGATGTGTAGGGGTAAATTTTAAGGTCTGTTTAAAGCTGTTTGGGGAACTGGTTGAATTTTTTTTTTTTTTAAGAAATTTTATAATAAACTTGTTGGTTCTTACTAGGCTATAATTGAATTTAACTGGCTGCTGGAGTTTGAGTCTGCAGGACTAGAACTCACAATCTGATTTCGTATTGGCGTTATCACTTTCACATCTTTCCAGATTCAACACAACACGGTCTCTATCTCTCTGCTCTTTTGGTAGAGGTGTGTGTGTGTGTGTGTGTGTGTGTGTGTGTGGGCTGCTGATGTAGGATGCCTCTGCAGGCGCAGAGCGAGGCCAGCGTGCGAGCTGGCAGAACGGTGTTTGGACATGGCCGGGCGTGGTGCCAGGCCACTGCTGCTCCAGTCCGTTTGGGCTCATGCTGGACAAGCTGTGAGAACGTGGCCCAATTGGCAGATGGGCACGGCTCAGCAGCAGCAGTGGGCAACTGTAACAACGGCCAGACACACACTCGCATGGCTCTTGGCACTGTAGAAGGAAGCCAGGTGTCCCTCTTTGAGCCAAGAGTGTGTATGCCTGTGTACGCGAGCGGCCTGTCTCCATGATTAATGCATGGGTGACATTTTCATTTGATGTCATAATGTATGCTAGTGTATTAGCTGTGTGATTGAGTGGTCGTGTGTAGGGAATTAACCATCTCACGCCTGGAATTATTAGGAGGTTAAAATGCAGTGTAAATATAAAGTTTTTCTAGTTGATTTGGAGGAAAAAAAATAGATTTAGATCCATGTTCTTCCTTTAATTTATTTGACCTGGTGCCTTGTAAAATAAGAATTAATGATTTGGCTTCGAGTATCTTAATTAGAAGTCAAATAACCATGTGGTAATGTGATAATTGATTAAAGACAGCAATTAAACTGAACTAGATGATTGGCATAGCAAAATAAAAAGTTTTTTTTTTGGATTTTATTTAATGTAGTTACTTAAGTTGTACTTCATTTGTTTGGCAGATTTATCGTGAATGACTCAAAATGAGGCAGAATTCAGTCCCGACACACACTGTAGCTCAGCGTTTGATGGGTAAGAGCTTCATTTGAAGATCACCTTAACAGCAGAGCTACCAATGCAAAAGGTATATTTCCATTTTTACAAGCATTTCAGTCAACGCGGTTAGACGTGTAAAGTTTGAACCCTGTCTCTATTTTCACTTGGGGTAAGACATCCAATTACATAAATTGTCATTCAAGAGAATTTACTGGATTGTCCATATATTATTAAGAATTATATGTACCATTATAAATACCAATCCCCATACTTTCCTGTTTTAAGTTTATATGAACACTACTTATTTTGTTTGATTGGTGGAGTGTCACTCAAAGAAAACACTACCTCAGGTTCAACCCTGCTGACTCAGTCAGCCCATTTCCACATTAGTACACATCACGTGTGTACTAACGGTTTGGCAAGTTCTGGTGCTTTGGTTTTGCTTTTGATCTGCAAGGCCCTTTCTGCTTTTTGTGATTACGTTTATGCGGTGGCAAATTTTGGAACTCACCCATTGCTAAAAGTTCTGTAAGGATCCATATGGTTAAGACATTGGCCCGGCATCAGTGATGTGTGAATACATGGATTTTATCCTGGATATACAACAGGGTACATTTTATGTTGCCACTTAAATTTGTATAAAAAAAGCTTAAATCTAGAAAACTGACTCTTTGAAACCTTAATGGTTCTATGTACAACCCCAGAACAGTGTGTTTCCCTATCAGAGAGGGTTCCAAGCAAAACCTCTTGGGGTAATCAAGGGTTTGTAATTCCTAATGAACCCTTGAGGAATCTTTCTTTTTTTTTTTTCCTTAAGAATGAAATTTATTGGAGTAAGTTTAAAACAAGTCTGTTAAACCGCTCGTCCAGGTAAGTATCAATACTTGCATAAGAGATCTGTCCCGAGAGCTAGACCAATCCATTTTGAAGGATCTGTCAAATATGGCAGAAATGCAGCCTACATTCCAAGAGTTTTTGAAGACGCAACTGGTGTATTGTTTCTGAACGCCAGTAGCCCAAAATTCTCTGCTTTGTGCCTGTACATTTGTAAAATAAATGGTAGAAAGCAAAATTACATTTAAACTCCATGTATGTAGGTTTTCCGTGAAAGTGTACAAATATGGGTATGTCCAAAAAAATCTGAAATGTAGATGTTATGATTAGCTTGGTTTCAAGGTAAGTTTAATCTTAAATAGTGGAAATATATTTTACAGTAGTATATTAAATCCCAATTTGCTCAAAGGCAGCTCTACAGATGTAGGCGTGGAGCCTTTAGGATGATATAGCCACACAGCCATCTTATTATGAATGAGAACATAAGAGTGCTACGGAGAACTGCCTGTCTAGACTGCAGACTTTGGGACGCCTAAGTAGACCTTGGGATGCAGCTGATACTTTTAAAAGTCTCACCCTAATTCACAGTGCAGAGCAATAAGTAATACGACACTGAATTGCTTCCATTCATGATAGATAATTGTGTGGCACTGAGTAGACAAAGAACCCTCCTTGTGTGCCACCCTTGTCTGGACAGGCCAGCCCCCGGGGACTTGTGGGTAATCCCTCTTCCTCACTGAAACCCCCCGTCGTGCCTCCAGATTGTCAAGCCCCCTACTGAGCATCCGTGTGGTACAGTCTGGGTCTTATTTGCTGAGAGAGATCGCGCCATTGGGGGCAGGCCAGGGGGGGTCTGTCAGGTCAGCTGGGGGAAGAAATACGTGTCACCACACGTCCTTTCGGAAACCCAATTTGCAAGCCACGCTGTTGAATTGTGGATTAGTAATCTTACTCCAATGCCTCTCTGGTGCCAATTACTGAAGAAACAGCAGTAGCATCATTACATCTCACTGATTGCCTTATTTATGATTCCTTCACATTTATGACAGAGCTTCAGCCTCATCTGTCTTCACATATATATATACTATGAAGTCTCTATCAAAAGAAAAGATCATGTGGTGTTTTCTCCAGCCATAATCAGTTCCAGAGAATTCTTTCTCTTCCTCCAAGCAGTCCACTTGGAGACTGGTCTGAAGGCGTTTGTGTGTTTTTCTTTGTAGAGCTGAATGCTGATCTGTCTTTACTTAGCTCAGCTCTCTTGTACAGCACAGTTGAGAGAGAGGGAGTGGGGGAAAGAACAATGAAGATGAGATGAAGAGAGAGAGAGAGAGAATGGAAGATGGGAGGGGAGAAGGATGTGGGAGAGAGACAGAAGAGAGATAAAAAGAGAGCAAGACATCTGAGTGGAGGGGGGGGGGGGGGACTTTCTACAGACTCCTCTAAGCAGCTTTCCTCTCGAGGCGAGGTCATGCAAGGTCACGGTGGGATTACAGTTTTGGCAAACAGGAGGGAGCTCCACTCTCTCTCACTCACTCTCTCTCACACACACACACACACACACACACACACACACACACACACACAAAACAGCAACAGAACACGAGACAGCAGCTCCCCGATGACTCGAACCTGGCTGTAATAAAGCCACGGCCGGCTTGAACCTACAAACAAAAAAGCCAACAGCCTATCGATCGGCTTCTGCCGACTCTCTCGCGCCCGTGTCGGGAGGCTGCCTTTCTGTGCAGACACACTCCCGCCCGAGGTTGTGCAGAGAAAAACTGGCCGTCTTGCTTCCAAAACACACACACGTCTCCACTACGGCCAGTGCAATTCCTCACACATTAATCCCTGACCCACTGGAGCAACATTTGGGCGGATAATACGATCTCATCCTCGGTTTAAACCTCAGGGGAAATGCTTCCTCTCAGCTCCCAGCAAGAAACTGTCCTAAATAAGCGATAAGAATTTTTATAGCTGGGCGCCCGTAAGACTAAATTAGCCCAGTGTGACGCAGTTACTATGTGTGTGACCCGATCACTCTGGAGACACACTTCTTAATCAACGTTTCCACAGTGGCGGGGGGTCACGCAGGGCCGAAGCGGATTCTGGCCTCCAGTGCTGCTTTGAAGTTAATTAAGATGCGTCGGAGCACGGTTGGAGAGGATTCATTAAAGCTCCAGTCGGACTAACAGTGTGTCGCTCCAAAGTGGACGCTTCGTCCGAGAGGACTAAAAGCCCAGAGGAGAGCTTCAGCCCCTGAGGCAACACCTCGAGTGCCAAGCAGGCAGGCTTGACAGTGAGCCCTCATTCATCAGCTTTGTAACACACACCACACACTTCACACGGACAGCAGGAGAGGTTTATGTAAGGAGTGAAACTCTTGGGGGCATCCTGTTATAGGAAAATGGTCAACAACGGACTGGTGTGATGAAGCCTAGTGACTGTTACCATGCTGAAGTTGATTTTCAGCTTTACTTTAACAGCACTTTCCAAAAGTGTTTTATTCCTCTTACACTGCAGCAATTTGCCTATGATGACAAATGTTTTAATCTTTTAAAGATCATATGTTTTTAAACATTTATAGATACGTTAATGTTGTATAACATCTGTAAAACGGGTTTGTCTGTGGGTCTGTCCGAGATTCTCGTTGGTGCGATATCTTGAGCGAATGGATGAATGTAGGATTTATATTAAATTGTCATTGTGACTAGTAGATGAACGGATTAGATTGTTGGAAATAGTTTTTTTTTTTGTTTTTTTTTTTAAAAAAGCTTCCATCCTGTTTTGTCATACAGCGATGGTATTTACAGTCATGTTTGTAACTTATCAGGGTGAATCAGTATTTATAAATTTAACTTCAGAATGGAACTGTATCATCTGAATAACCTCCAGGATAACTCCACTTTCAAACTTTGGGAGGCAAGAAAGATACCAAACTGTACTAAGCCAAAAAGTGACTTTTTTTTTTTTTGGTTTTCTGGCTGCTTCCCTAAATTTACAGTATTGAAAGTTTATTGAAAGAATATTTATAGTTGACAGTAAGTCACACTTGCAATGGACTGGTGTCCTGATCAGGGTGTATTCCTGCCTTACACCCGGTGTTCCCAGGATTGGCTCCAAGTCCACCACGATCAGAGTCCCTGATTAGAATAGTGCTCAGGTGCTTACTGAAGATCAGTGAATGAATGAGTGGTTTTCCAAGATGGTTGCCTCCATAACTTTGAATGTTTTTCATGGTTATAGACTACAGTAAGTTACAATGTGTCCTAAAGTACATTGTGTTCAATGTTGAGATACTGGATGACGTTACATTACATATCGACTACGGTGGACAGATTCCTGACCCTAGTCCTTTTTCTAGCTTGCAACCCACAATAACCAGCATGTATAGCTCATATACAGCTCATCACAGCTCATTGCTTTGGAAAGCTTATATAATGGCTGGTCTATGGCTGACCTCGCTCCGTGGCTGTGTCTACTGCAGCATGATGGAGGGATGTGGTGAGGGAGAAGTCCCTGTACAAGGTGCTCTGAAGCCCCCGGGCTAACCGTGATGAATGGAGCCCCTAATGGCGGCAAACACTTTATCTCTGCTTCATCTGTTTTCATTAGGCAGCTGCAACCTTTGGCTTGGTCTGAGCGCTTCGCTGCTTGCCGGATTGCTGCACACCGAGCTCAGGGAGTTCGCCTCTGCCTGTAGGGCCCTGACTGGACTCCTTCCCACTGCTGTTAGGAAAATGACTTCAAAACTTATTTGAAGTCTCAATTTCAGAAACAGCAGTCGCATGTTGTCATTTTAGAGCAGGGAAAGAAGCTGCTGAAAGAACATCGGTCTCCTCAGGACTGACATACTGTACGGTTTACTGTGCATCTTACTGCTGGTATTCAAAATGTGCTGATGTTTTCAGTACTAAAATCTACAGCGATCATTATTAGGATGCTGATTTGCACAGCACTACAGGTGTAATTGTGTTCATGTTGCCATATTCTCTTCAAATCATGTACTTTTGCACTTAAATAGCTGGCCAGAGCACTTTTTTTTTGTGCTGATATGAAGGGGAAAAAAGCAGCTTACATGTACTCATTACAGTGTAATCATAACAATGCTCTTACTAGTCCCAGGCATTACTGGCTAACTAAAACTGGTTTTCGACTGTGTGATTTCAGCAGTCTATTACTTTTCATACGATGATTCTCTAACGATAGAACTGCGATTAAAGAAAATGATCATATTCTGCATGACGTCAATCAGTGTGATCCAGGCTTGTTCATGGCGTAAACAGAAAAAAGCCCTTGGTATAATAGTAGCAATGTTATGTCTAGAGTAACCCCATTTTAAACAGAGAAGATGATTAGTTTCAGTGCCATTAGTGGCTGGGTAAAAGAGGACAACATGGAATTCCCATTCTATAAAGTGATTTTGAGTTAATAAGGATTTTTTCTTTCTGTGCATTAGCATGTGTGGTAGCTTTCAAACTCGTTGTATGAAGGGCCAGGCATGTAGACTTGTAACAATATCTTAACTTACTTTAGCAAGCCAGTATTTTAAATGATCACTTACATAAACATTTAATTTTGCAGTTTTAGTTTTATGCAGTCCTCCTGTTGGTGGACGAGTGTCGCAGCAGCAAGCTCACTCAGATTTTAAATTTTAAATTTTTATCCAGTTTTCTTTGGCCACAGTGGCTGCCATGAGCACGTCACATTGTGTTTCAAGACTGCTGATCTCAACTCACGACTAAAGAATTTTTTTTTTTATGATGTGCGTTTATTTTTTGTCTGCAACAGCAAATCAGACTGACAATCATACCAGCTCAACTATTCTAACTTGCTATGTAGATTAGATTTATTCTCAGTAATACAGATGAAATAAAGATAGGCAGTGAGTGTTACTTGACAATATGCAAGTGGAACATTGCGTACCAGTGAATGTCCCAAAAACTTACGTTATTTTTGATTATATTTCAACATTGTACTATTGGTGATTTTTCATCGACACTTTGTCCTCCATGTTTGTTTTTCTTGCTCACCCCCTAACTAGAAGTCTGATTGGTCAGCAGATGAAAAAGCATCTGGCGTCATGCCGCACTTTTCTGACAAGTTGAACTGTGCAGGCCACTGAAACAAACAAAAAAAATGCCACCAACAGCTTTTTTAAAAAAAAAAAAAAAAAACGGACAGAGTCCTCCTGCGTTGCGGCTGCTTTCCGTTAAATATGCGCTGTCCCAGTGTGAAAGCAGCATTAAACTGGACATGGAAGACAAGAACACATTCAATATCTGATGTAAGCTTTACTTTCAAATCTTGTTACATTTAGAACTGGCAATCTGAACATAAGAAATGCCAAACTGAGGAAAAAAAAATATACAAAACAAAAATGTAGGTACAAATGGTCTAATTACCAGTTATTGTCACAAACAACCCTGTACAGCCTTAGGAATGAAGTAATAAAAAAAGCTTTATTTTACAGCATATAATTTTACTGAGTGCCAAACACAAACAAACAAACAAACAAAAACAAAATGATCATTGAGCCTTACTGAGTCATAAAATACAACAACAAACGCAAAGCAAACAGAATGTGCTGGAAAAGAAAATATCAAGGTAAATGCAAACCGAGTATTTTTTTTAACGAAGAATGAACGTAAGTGCTACAAGTTAGAAAAGAGCGATCAATATCATGCATTTTTTGTAGGGCTATAAAGGTAGTCTCATGTAATGCACAATGATGTTGGGGGGGGGGAGGAAAAAAAAAAAAAGCACTGCCCCTTTGCTTTTAGGCAAAAGAAACATAAGAATAAGTGCTTGAGTACTGGTGGCAGCACAGAGAGGGATTTCTATCCTCCATTTCCCGCCCTCACAATCGGACAGGACCGAGCTCCAGCCATCATCATCCCGAGAATCAGTCTGACTCCTTCTTGGGCCTTCCAGGCCACGTCTTTTCCACCAAGTGGCACTAGAGCATAAAAGAACGCATCGAGCTGGAGCGTCAGTAATGATCAGGAGCTCCGCATGACGCATGTTATAGCACTTCGTCTGCATGCTGAGCATGTGTGCAGAGAAAAGTTAATAACATGGGATGAAAATGAGGAAAATGAAAGAAAGTGGGGGGGGAAAGATAGCTTGTTGGTCAAACCAACTTGAGAGCGAGATGCAAGTCTGCATTTATAAGTTCACAACTTGGTCATAAAAATTCACATCTTCATTCTGATTCATCTTCTCCGAAGACAAAGAAGACTAAGCTTAATTAGGGAGCCAGCAGTGGAGAGATGAGGCGAGGGTCAGCTATGAGTAATGCTCCAGGGTTAAGAGTCCCTTTATCTGCACGTGAACTTGGGGTTTGCAAAGATGTTCATGCAGAGCTAACAATTACATCTGGCATTATGGTGAATACTAATTATTCATTTTGCTGTAAGTTGAATATACAGACTTGCAACACATTCACACTAGAAGGTGGCAAGACACTTGTGGGTGTGTAGCCACCGCTACAGCTGTTATTTGTGTGTGTGTGTGTGTGTGTGTGTGTGTGTGTGTGTGTTTTTTTTTTTAATTCCATCAAGAAACATTAGTAGCCAAAACACACAACCAACTATACAACTTAAACTCTTGTTTTTGATTTATGTATTATGCGCTAGTGTTTGTACTAGCTTTGTTGCTAGATTAAAAGCAAAGCAAGCAAACTGTACTAACTATGTACGCTCACCATCGGCAACAACGATCGCCATTGTTGCCTTCCAAGCTTTATTTTTCTTTGTAATATCTCTGTACACATTTAATGAGAGGATGTATATGACAGGATAAGACAAAACCACAGTTACAAGTGCAGCAAAGGGAAACGGGAACTAAAGTTACAAATGAGGAACTAAAACATTGGACCACACGGGCCACAGGATTGGTTCGAGGATTATTCCAGGCAACAGTTTGGATTTGTTGCTTTACTGTGTCGTACATAATTTGCATAGAATTGAGAAAATCTCAGTTGAAATGATCTTTGCCACGGAAATATCTCTGTATCATGCACGATCGTCGAATTTGTGGCTTGCTAGTGTTAATGTAGGGTTACTGGTATAGTCTTGGTATTAATAAGTATAAATAAATCAGTCTTTAAATAAAATGTGGGCTAATTCATTGACTATTGTGCAAAAATGCAGTCAGCTAATTAAGATGCATCTTTTTGATATTTCTCTGGATAGGCCTGAGAAATACAGCCATGATTGCCTTTAAAAAAAATCATACAAATCAATCTGATGAGTAATTTAGTGTTATATTACTGAGCTCTAAACACAGTGGAGCATTACTATAGAACATTTCCTCAGACTCATTCCCAAACTTCACTTAAGAGCTTATCATCATAGATCGAGCTATTTCTTACTAATTTCTGATTCTAATTCAGATTCTATTTCAGATTCTAGTTTCAGATTTTTTCTTATAATCCACTGATTCATTTGAAAAAGTGCAATTTTACAGCACAGTGCAAAACTGGCGCTTACAAATTTAGCCTGGTTCTTCAGTAGCCAGGTGAAAAACTACTGTTTTCCTAATGTATGATTCACTTTAACAGAGCTGTCCAACATGGGCAATACCTGTGAATAAGAGCTTTATATTTATTTCTTCTCCTCAACCTATAGGGCAGATACCAAGTGAGACATTGTGTATATGCCAGTGCTGTGGTCTGACAAGGTTGGTGGAAGTGGCATCAAAGAAAACTGGTTATTGGGCTTAAGTGCTTTTGCTTGAAATGTGTCAACATGGTAAGTGCAATTAAAATGGGGGAAAAAAGGAAATGGAGAGGGGGAACACAGGATACTAGTACCATGTTTGCCTGCTTTAGAGAAAGCCGTGCTTCTGCAAACCCTCCTTAAAAATAACGGCTGTCTCCACATTGCACTTAAGAGCCATTATCCAATGAGATCTTCATAATAGCTTGTTAGTACAGGATATATAGTTATATATTTTACATTTTATAGGCTCATTAAAAAATGGTAGGAAATAAAACAAACAAAAACAGAAATGTTAAGACACAGAAGGCCACCAAAACCAATATACCACTATTTTTCATATCTTGACTCTCTCTACCTCTGTATCACTTTAACATGAACCAACGAAAAGTACATTCATTCAAGTCATTTTGGAACAGTTTCTCCTTTTTACACCAAAAAAAAAAAAAAAAAAAAAAAGAAACGATAAAAAAGCTCCAAAAAGCACCATTGAATCGGCCTTGTGTGACGGGACACGTGGGATTTTCTCCCCCAACAACCTGTCACCTCGTATAGCTTCATAAATGTATAGGTGCATGTTACAATGCAATAGCTATGCACAGGGCTCGACTGGTCACTCATCTTCTGAGCTTGATTAGCTTTTGGCACAGTCTGTGGCAATGTGTAGTAATGGCGAGAGCTGTGGTTTCAGGGCTGTATGGTGGACGAACTGCTCCTACAGAGGAAGCTGTGATAGCTTGGACCACTGGCACACCCTGAATGGCTTGTCTTTTTTAATAAAAAAAAAAAAAAGCTAAAACTGTTCTGCCATCAGCTGTGCATGACTGGTAAATAGCCTTCAGCTTACGAGCCAAGATCAGTGTTTCAGGAATGGCGTCACCAAGCCTGAAACCTATTTGACGCCAGTACACATTGTGGGGCGGTGGAGGTTGGGGGGTGGGGAGAAACGGCTACAAAACTATATACAGTTCGATAAATAATCAAGTGCATGGTTTGAGGCGTCGCTTTGAAAACGAGACTTGAAAGAAAGCAATTCGTGTCATTGTTTTTTCCTCTTTTTTTTGTCGTGCTGCAAACGCCCTGGGATATTTTGTATTGAGTCCCTAAATGACATATAAAACAATCGTAACACATAGGCGAGCATGCTACCTGATGCTTGGCAAAAAGACATACTAATGCACAAAAAAATGTCGAGCGCTTAGACATTTGCATCTTCTTTTGTTTTTCTTTTTACCTCCTCATAGAAGGAAAAAAATCCTATGGAAATCACTACTATCTGTTTCATGGTCATTCAAAATCTGCGGAAAAGAAAAAGACAAAAAAAGCATAATAATTAGATTAATAAAGAAAAGCAGCTTTGATATAAATGCATTGAGCACATACAGCCTTTTTTCCTTTGATAAACACTGTGTACGTTCGGTTCCTCAGGAGCAGCGTTCTCCTGATGCCAACGGACAGAACTGCCGTGAGCAGGACTGCTCACTCCTAGCCGCTGTCCAGATGCTGCAGGGACGAGTGAAAGAAAGGAAAGATGAAGGAAGAATGACAAAGAAAAATGTAGAGGTAGGTAGCTCAGATGAGATGGGCAGCTCAGACGGTTTTTGCTCTTTCCGTCAGTCCCAGATACGCCAGGAAGGAGTGTTTGGGGGACATGTGCAAGGGTGAGGTCTGTGAGGATGGGCGGGGCCAGAGTCTGGAGAAAGGTGGAGAGGAGCGTGAGGGGGCGTGGCTATGGAATGTGAAGCGGCGCCGAGCACTGAAGAGTGTGGTGAGAGGTATGAGATGAGCTGGGTCTGAGGTCCTGTACTGCTCGAAATAGTGAGCCGCCAGTGTTGGCGATGATGTAGGAGAAGCTCCATTGGCACAGAGGTAGTGGGGGGAGGGCGCGGCAGCAGGCAGCATACCCGAAACAGACAAGGCAACCGACTGCAAGGCCTGCGAGGCGCTCAGGCTCATGAGTGGGCTGCTACTGCTACCGTCAGACAGGAAAAGGGGATTGATGGCATCAGCACTGAGTGGGCGTGGCGTGAAAGCCTGGGCCTCCTCCTGGGTACTGCCCTCCCCAGCCTGGTGCTTGCGGACGTGGCGGTTGTAGACGAACGGATGCGTGGTGGTGAAGGGACAGCGGGCGCAGCCAAGTGCGTGGCGCGGTGCGTGCTTTAGCCGCTTGTGCAGGTTAAGGTTGTCCTTGCGCTTGCAGCTGTAGCTGCAGCGGTCGCAGTGGAAGGGGCGCTCGCCCGTGTGCACACGTCCGTGCTCTATCAGCTTGTTGGCCGTCTTGGCCAGGTAGCCACACTGCTCGCAGCGGTAGTGGTTGCCCAGACGGTGGGCGCGCGCGTGCCGCTCCAGCTCGGCCCGGCTCGCCCACGCCGCCTGGCAGATGCGGCAGCGGTGCTCCGTCTTGTAGTGCGTCTTCAGGTGGCACTCCATGGCCGCCGCCCTGCTGGTGGAGTACATGCACAGAGGGCACCTGGGCACAGAAACAGAAGGTGAGGCGGTGCAAGAAGCATGGAAGGATGTTTAATACTATGGCTTCGAAGTAAGCCGTAATTTTTATAGAGTTAAAAAAAATGGACAACGTGCACAAACACACGCAAACACACACAAAATGGACAAAGGGAAGGGATGAAGGATGCACTTATGTATGTAGCTGACCCTGAATGGTGTATAACAGCTAAAATCTATGTGTTTGCAAGTTTATGTGTGTATTGTGTGTGTATTGCATGTGTGTGTGTATATATGTGTCTGTACATACAGATATGTGTTTTAAGTGACAGTTTGGGGGTCAGACGGAGGTTAAATGAATAAATGAGGAGCACTTACATTTAAATAGCACCTTTCATCTGCTCAGGGCCCCAAAGCGCTTCACAAACCCTGCAGAACAGAATGACCTCAGAAAGCACACCAAGAAGAGCGCTTCTCTGCCTCAACACTGAACCTCAACACTGAACCTCAACACTACCTCGTTCTCTCATCATCAATCTCACAACAGCAGAGCAGGCGCAACACACCCAACTCACGCTCAGCAAACATTCTCAATTCATGGACACATTTTGAATGAGCCTCATAATTATTAGTCTTTAATTGATCCTAGTGCCAAATCTTAAATGTTTGGTTAAAAAAAAAATGCACAATTTACCTCTTACCCCAAATGGCATACCTCAGCCAAGACATGTTTCGTGTATACAGTTTGCTTATTATTTTTGCATTGAAGCTATGACGATAATGCAGCTACAAAATAATATAAATAATAGAAAGGTAATGGAAAAAATGGGGGAAAAAAGTCTATAAATACATTGTTAAATATTCTTACACTTGCTCACATTAATATTTTAAATAACTGAAAAATAATAATTCGCTTTCAAACTTTGGGAGGCAGTTTCTAGGCGGTGGTTATATCAAATTGAGCTAAGGGGAACAGGTGATTCTGGTTATCCAAGATGGCTGCTCAAAGTTTCCTGTTTATAGATTGCAGTAAGTCATACTTTTATCATAAACCACATAGGTAAGCCTGAGTGACATCACTGAGTATATGGTGGACTGCATAAGTATTGACCCCACTGAACATTCTGTAGTGTTACACCCTGGAAATTAAATTGACTTAATTGGTATTATACCTCATGAATATACACAAAAGAGCCCACAATATTTGTGGAAGACTCTCTCTTGCTCTCTCTCATATATTCATTTGACTTGAATAAGTGATGAGTAATCACAATTAATTGAATTTGTGCAATTACTGTGTCATGTGATCTCCAGAATCTGTTGGAGAACATACCTAAACAAACAGCATCATGAACATCAAGGCGCCCTCCACACAAGTCTGAAAAAAGTATCAGGGATTGGTTATAAAAAAAAAGTCTCAAACTTTGAACACTTTATGGTGCACCATTAATTCCATTATTCAAAAATAGAAAGAATATGGCACAACCAAGACTTTTTCTAGAGAAGTCATCCACCAAGTCATTGACCAGGTGAGGAAGGCATTAGTCAGAGAAGCACCAAAAAACCTCAATACAATGCTACCACTACCATGCTTAATTGTGCAACAGTAGCCACATATCTCTAGTGCAAAACTAAAGAAGCAAACATTGGACAGCAAGCATGTCTTGGCTGATTTGTGCAGTTTTTCACTTGCCCTTTAATTTTAATGTGTGTCATTTGTACCTGACTAGTTTTTTATACAGCATATGACACACTTGTTGGCTTTGATTAAAATCTAGATCAGTATTCTTAATATCTTATCATCATAGACGAAAAATGCCTGCATTCCCACCTCTTAGTCACTTATGTGTAATAACTAAAATAGAAGGTGGTATGTTCAGCTATTTACGAAGAAAAAAAAAAACCTTTCAGATGTGAGAGAAAGTCAAAGCCAAAATTAAGCTCCTGCTTTCTGGTGTCCTGTTTTATGTATTCCTGAGAATGGCCCATAAGGCGTGACTAACACGCCAAGTGACAAGCTGCATCACTCTATCTCTATTATGCTTATCCTGATAATTACAGGCTAAAGTAGCTAGCATGAGAAAGCACAGCCATAAACTGACATGATGAGGCAATGGCATCTGAAATACACACAAGACTCTGAGACATGAATTATGTATGTCACATGGCTAGACAAATACCACAAAAAAAGAGAAAAGACTGGACTATGTACTGGAACACTCTGCAGGGGGCAGAAAAAGAAATGATCCACAAATGAACCACAAAGGGGTCAGTGTGTGTGTGTGTGTGTGTGTGTGTTTGTGTGTGTTGTGTTGTAGTGTGGCTAGGGAGAAGTGTGCTGCATGTGTTTAGTTTTGTGTAAGTGCTGGCGACTAGGACAGGCTGGGAAAGAACAGTGTGAACTCGAGTCTAATGCTCTTGGCAGTGGGCTCGTTTAACAGATGGAGAGGCGCTGACTAGCTCGTCGTGATTTCTTCAGATATTGCACATGCAGAACCAGACTTCGTGCTGGAATGAGCTACTGTCGCATGGCAGAGATGGGTTTGTTCCTGAAAGTGCTTTAGACAAATCTCTAATTTTGTTGTGGATTTCTTAACATAAATAATAAAATAAAGCAAATTTTAGTTAATGGCTGTCATGGCACATTCAGGAGCTTGCTGTATCTGTGTATCATTTTGCGGGGCAGGGTAGTTCTTCCTCAAATGCTGCTGTAGGATCAGGGGTCTGGAGTAAAAGGGAAGTTTATTTAACATCTTTTCACATTCACCTTGGTTGTCTAGTGGGGAACTTTTACCAGCAATGCAGGGGTGTGCATCTAAGAAATAGGATAACATTTAAAGCAGCCAGCAATCTAATGCAATATGAATTGGAGCCAGTGTGATGAGATGTATTGTGCAATCTATTTCAGATTTTTTTCAAAAATGTTTAATCTAATGGTATTTTGAGGAACTGGACTAAGTTCAAACATATTGAATGCTGGCATTACACTGAACATTGACTAGTGTGATTTGTTGAAGATCAAGGCCCACCTAATGTGCACGTAATATCTGTTGATGAGATAAAGCCAGACCTGAGCAAAACAGATCAAAGATTTAGCCACCTACAAATGTTAGTGATCAGCTAAAGAATTCTTCCCCCAAATGGCTGAAAAAGATAAACCAAATACTTGCTGTCCAACACTAGGTGTGAGGGGCCAGGGCTATTAGGGTACTGAAGGAGGAGTTGGTTTCAGAATGGAGAGTACAGACAAAAATAGCTCTAGGACAGGGTGACATCAGACAAAAGGGGTGGGATTAATCAAAGTTGCTAAATGAATGGGTGGGATTGGTCAGAGTTTCTTCTGGATTGGGTGGAATTAGTCACAGTTTCTAAAGGAGCAGGGGGGGATTGGTCAGAGTTTCTTCCAGAGTTGGTGGGCTTGGTCAGAGTTTCTAAAGGAATGAATAAGATTAATCAGAATTTCCAGAGGAGCAGGTGGGATTGATCAAAGGTTTTTCAGGAGTAGGCAGGATTGTTTCTAAAGAAACAAAGAAAATGAGTGTTATTGGTCAGAGTTTCTAAAGGAGCAGGAGGGATTGGTCAAGGATTTCTGTAGGTCAGATCTTCTGTAGCAGTAGTCGGGATTAGTCAGTGTCTCTACAAGCACGGATAAGTACAGTTAGGGTTTCTGTAGAAGCGGGCAGGATTGGTGAAAGTTTCTGCTGGAGTGGATAAGTATGGTCAGAGTTTTTGTAGGATTGGGCAGGCATACTGAGAGTATCTGGGGAAGTGGTCAGAGTTGCAGGACGAAAGGGCCAGAGGAAGCAGGGTTTCTGCAAGATTGGGTGGGCATGGTCAGGCTATCTGCATGAGCATGGTCAAAGCTTCTCAGAAAGTACGTGTGAATAGTCAGATTTTGCAGGAGGGTGTTGGGAGGTCAGGGTTTCACAGGAATGTGGTCAGTTTTTGCAGAAGCATGTAGGTTTCTGTGGGACCAAGGTATGATTAGTCAGAGCCTCTCCAATAGTGGGTGAGTGGTCATATTCTGTGGCATGGGTCAGAGTTTCTGCGGAAGTGTGTGGGAGTGGCCAGAGTTTCCGAGGGTGTGTGGGATCAAGTGGGAGTGGTCAGAGATGCTCCAGTGGCTGGAGTATGTGGTAGTTCATGGAAGCAGTCAGTCACAGTTTTTTTTTTTTTTTTTTGGTGCAGTAGTATTGTAATTAAAATATTAAAACCAGTGTGCTGACTTTAATTGGTGAATATTTTCACCTCCAATATTGGCTGTTTTTTCATATTGAGGAAAATATGATCGTTCCCTTTAATGTATCAGCCTGATCCAAAAGCAGCACTCCAGGGGGAGCTCAGTACCGGGTGGGAGGGTTGTGTTGTGGGAGGGAAAGGGGCAGATGGGCAAGGGTTATGTAGGGCGGGTGAGGGAGGGAGTGGTATTTGTGAGGCGGTAGAGGAAACTCGTGCTGTACTTGCTTTCCTTACTTGAGCCCTCCAGCGGGGACCGTATGGCACTTCTTGTGCTCGAGGAGTTGCTCGGGCGTCTTCATGAACTTGTGGCAGACATCGCACTCAAACATACGTGCGATCAGGTGGATCTGCAGGTGCCGCTCGTACATGGCCCGCGTCTTACACACAAAGTTGCAGAACACACATTCAAAGCCTTGAGGGAGGGGGAGGGGGAGGGAGAGAGTACACGTTTACATGTTTATGTTGATGCGTTTACCAGACACTCTTAGCCACAGCAACAAAACCAGAAGACAGAAGATGACGTACACAGAAGTACAAATGCAAAATTATAAGGACTCTTAACCTAAAGATAGGAGGTTTCCTTTGGATCATTTACTAGAGTTCGATCTTCAATGTAGGCTGTAAGTGTGATTACTAAACAAACAACCAGCAAGAGTGCTGCTTTAATGTCTTGGTGGTATTTCTGGTTTGGTGTTAGTCAAACAAAAGAGCCATTTAAAAGAATAAGTGATGCTTTTCAGTTGACAGACAACTTTTAGTTAAGCCTTTAGTTGAGCAACACATTCTCCCACAAAGTGATGATACTGATGCGGAAGCTGGTGTTGGCAGGGAACCATAGACCCTTTTAACTGGTTTGCGTTTTTACCAGCTTAAGAAACAAGGTAATTTTTAGGTAATCAGATGTGGGAGTTTCATAATGCACAGCATAAAAAAAGTAGATGGTTTTACAAGTTTTAACCAATACTTTTCCATTCAAAGTCAAATCCTTCAGTGTCCCTGATAATGTCTGGGTAATTTGTTTTTTGCTCCGAGTGTTTAGCTGCTTGATGTATTATTAGCCTCTATAATAAAATAATGCTTATTTTTAATTCTTTGCAACTGCAATAAATTGGTTGTTTTCTCCTTGGACCACTGATTCATGGTTGCAATTTTTCAACACTAGTCTTCAAACTCATGAGGTGTTCACATCTTTTTTAATGGCAGTCATATAAATAACCAAGATGCTCCAGTCAGAGATTCTCAGACTATCAGCATCTTGTTGCAGGACCCTAACTGACTTTGTGGTGTAGACATCTAGACCTAGAAGACATCTGGAATCAGCATCAGATGACTTTTAAAATATAATAAAACCATACACACCTTACAAAGCTCTAGTGTGTATTTTTTTTCCCCAGACGTATTACGGTCCCTGTAACATATTGATTTCTGCAAATCAATATATAAAACTGATTAGTTTCACTTTTGTTTCTAACCCTAACCTTGCTTCAAAATGGCTGTTGCCATTTACCATGTCACAAATCACTGTCATAATTTACCGCAATAAAGGTGAAGGATATCTCACCTTTTTCTGATTTCTCCTCTGTTCCCGACGCCAAGCTCGACTGGCTACTGGCAGATGAGGACGGGGCCAACAGACTTTTGAGCTCCTCGCTTCCCTGGGTAATGTCCCCGCTCTCAGAGCTGTTCAGGGAATCGCTGAGGGCCGAGAGAGATGACGATGTGCTCTTACTCTCACTCAGGGGACTCCTGGAATTCAGGCCTGTCCAGGTAAAGCACACGAAACAGAACGTCATCCACACAACAAACTTTGGCCATCATTTCTTTGCTCTGCATTTAGCAAGTGCTGTAGCAGCATGCTTTAGTATATGCCTCAGACTGGTAATATCATACCTTGATTATCAGTGAAGATCACTGCCATCTGTTTATGCACTACAACATCTTGCTGGCATTAAATCTTTCTTGTACTTGAAAAAGTGATAATTTGCTGCTGTCACTCCAGGTCTGTCTGTTGTGGGCATGTATAGACCACTACAGTTTTCACTTTCTCCAATAAGAAATATTAGTAGCTAAAATGCACAGAGTCTGATATAGTCTATATAATGTATATATCAGAGTGTTACAACCCAACTTGGTTGCAAGTGGCCAGTCTCTGGTGAGCTTTCAATGGATTCCACTATTTCATCACATGCTTTCTGAGCTTGGTTTCGGGATGCACTAGCACTTCACCATAATTTTCATCTTTTGTTCTCTTTTTAAGCATTGTCATTACATCAGAGCCAACAGATGGCTCTGTGGTACGCTCAAACTGCATTGCAATGTTTCATAAAGGTCTATTTCTGAGAGGAAAGAGACTTTTCCAAGGTAAAAGGCTGTTTTCCTGATTCATGTTGATCGTGTAGTGGCCGTTGCAGCATTATAAAGTCAACGGGGATCCTGAGCTCCTGTTGTCTGTATGCAAGCAGACAGAACAATCAAGGCTGCAGCCTTATTGATTTCCTCAGTCTGTGAGGGCTAGAGGGAGGGGGCGGTCAGGTCACGGGCACTAGAGCTAAGACGGGGGAGCGATGCAAGCCATGACTCTCCCCTAGGGCTCCGCAGCTAACGGTATGGACATGATGCCTGCTTGCATACAATGTCTTTCTGACAAAAATACAAGTCTGGCATACTAAACTTCCATCCAGAGAGTCAGGCTAAGCAGAGCAAGCGACCACACTTAATCCCTGGTTTGCTGGGGGATACTGAACATGCGATTTAAAAAAAAAAAAAAAAAAAAGAAAAAAAAGAAATAAATAAAGTCACCAGTGTGAGTGAAGTCAGTGGCCTCTATTAGTATAAGTGAAGCTGACGTGCTATATGACATGGAGATAGAAACCCTGCAGCAGGAAGACACAGACACATGCACTGAAAACCTGTCTTTTTACTCCAGCAGACACACACATCTCAGGCAGTGGAGAGAGACTGATTAGAGGTCAGCCATTCTGTGGAAGGCAGTGTCCCTGGCACAGGTCTAAATTACACCTGACACATCGAGTTGGCCTTTCGCTGTCACCCTGCCCGGTGGACACGGCCACTCTGGCACACTCTAAATGCCAGCAGCGGGTGTGAGAGAGTGGGAGCCCTGGCCGTGGGTGGCTGCATGGGGACCGTTCAGGCTATTGATTTCGCAACCTCCTGTGTCTGATAACGCCAGGTCTTCTAGATAAATACACACTCACTCACACAAACAAGACTGGGCCACCCTCAGACATAAACTCTTGTAACAGCAGGCCAGCACACCTTGGCGATAAACCCATTGGCTCTTTTGTTCAAAACACTATCGACCTTCAGATTTGGACCAAAAAGTCTATGGAAGGTTAACAAAGCACCGTGTACTGGCTGTTCATTACACTGTGCTGTTTGCTAGAGGACAGAAATGGCCGATGGATGTGCTTCCAGTAACCCAGAAAATCTTAAAGTTCATCAGTAATTCATCAATCTCTCATACAGGTGAATCTACATTCTGGCCATGTCTACTGACAATTTTAAAACCAAATGGATGTGGCTGTGCAATGTATTTCATGCAACTTGAAATAAAAACTTACCTTTTGTAATTAAAAAAAAAAAAAAAAAAAAAAGGCTTGTTAGTTCATGTTCCTGGTCATAATGTGCAGAATTTCTCACATTAAAGACCAAATTTCTTTTGCAGTTGTCTTCCATCAAAAAGCACTGACTTCTGAATGTTCATATCATACAAATCATCAAGCAAAAATTTAGAAATTAAACGAGGTACAATACACAAGGTTAGCAGAGATTTCTGAAGATTTCAGAGCAGTCAGTAAATTGCATTTAAACACACAATGAGGTTCTTCTAAAGCAGGGGTCTTCAACTAAAATTTGTGAAGGTCTAGTGACATAGAAGTCCAGATAAATGACTAATGTAACTAAATGGCAACAGTTACCTTTTAATGCTTAACCATTAGCGATTAGTTTCTGAATGTAAAAAAGCATCATTGAAGTGGCTATTTGTTTCGTAGTGGTGTTTCACTTTTGACTCACAGCACAAATTCTGAACAGATGAGACATTAGCACCCATCATCTTTAAACATCTTTTAAACATCCATGTCAAGAGAGCAAAATTGGCCATGCCCTCTGGGTGGGACGGATGTGTTACTCTCTACCTTGTCAATCACAGTGCCACTAGCCAATCGTTGGCATCTATGAGCTGATGGATGTGGAGGAGAACGGATAGTGCTTTCCTCCAAGTGATGCAGCAGGAGCAGCAGTTCGAAAAAGATGTCGAGGTATGCGTACTGATCAAAGTGGAGAGAAAATGAACTATGATCACCCCCCCTCAAAAACAGTGATGATCGACCCTAGAATTTAATTATTTGATTTTTGTTTAATATTATTACTCAAAAGTTATTTAAAGGAACTTGAGTGCATCTTGATTTTCTAACTGTCTCCATTATTTACCAGTGAGATGAGCCACACTTGTGAGGAGTACAAATCTTTAGTACAAGTACTTTAGGAATTGTTTTCTGTTTAAACTTAAAATCGGCTGACTTTTGCTCTACTTCTGTGAAGAACATGTAAAGCAGAAGTCCAGGCATGATTGTTACTCAAGTGTGAAGTATGTGACTGCTCTATTACTTCTGAGACACCTATACTACAATTACTGCTTTACTGAAAGTGAATAGTATCCAACTTTCAGCTCCAGTGCAGAGCCAAAAGAAATTTAACTAAACACAATAGCTCACAATTATCACAAAGTGACTCAGTTTCACCTACTTCAGGAGTTTCCCTCTCAACACTGCACAATTTATTATATACTTTTAGTGTTATTATCCACTCCTTGAACTCGCTCCTCAGTCATTACCATGGAGTGGTCACTTGCCCTCTTCCAGTAATCAGCCAGATGCGGCTCTGTGTACGCTGACAGCAGATTTAACATAATTAACACACTTGACATACCTTCAGACATACGACAATGACTATTTTATTTGTTCCTAGAAAATTCCTTATAAAACAGTAAGCAATTCTCTACCTATTCTATGTGACTCTCTGTAGTGACAGTATCTCTCCTAGAGTATGAGTGTGTGTAGTCTAGTGGCCTTAAGTGTAGTGCAAAAGGGTCTGACCTGTGTGTTCAGCGTTGATATGAGCCTTCATCTCGGCCTCGTCCACTCCCACGTACTCACAGGAGTTACAGCACAGCGAGAACATCCACTGCTCCTTATCCACGTGCAGTGACATGTGGCTCACAAACTGTGCATTCAGCTCTGTCTGGAAACCGCACACTCGACAGCTACACACACAGAGAGAGAGAGAGAGAGAGAGTGTGTGTGTGTCTGTTTTTACAGACAGACACATGTATGCAACCACACACAAACACACATACTGCAAGGTTATTAGGAGGGATGTACTGATCTCTCTCTCTTTCTCTCTCACTGCCATCAGTTTCATACCTGATACTCTTTCATCTCTCAAAAGAAATTTCTCTGGGAAACATTTTTCGATATTTACATATTTGAAAGAAAGAAAATCCACCTGCCAAAGTTTGTTTTTAAACTTCTTGCTGAAATGAACCTTGTGTCATTTAAAGGGGCCTGAACAATACGTCAATACTGAATAAATACGTCATTTATTATTATTATTAACTGTTTCTCTGGATCTGTAAATCCACTCCTGCTGAAATTTGGTGTGTTCCATCATTGTGCTACTCTGTAACTGCATTCCTAATGATGACTGGGTTACTTCAGAAACATGGCCACCATCAGCATCAGCCAATCAGCTTTCAGCAAACATTTCACACTGAGCTATTGTCACAAAACAGAGACAAGACCTTATCATTGCAGTAATACTGTTTAAGGTGCTAAGATTCTCTCTCTCTCTCTCTCTCACTCACACACACACACACACACACACACACACACACAAAATGAATAAACATCACACATGTTCCCAGCATGGATTAAAATAATACAGCAGTGAATTGGGTGAGACATTATGTGAAATTGAAGCTGAAACTCATCCTCAATATTTGATCAGTGTTTCTCTATTCACCAGGCAATAGATGTTATTTGGTTTCAGACAGAGATTATCTTTGTGAAGTTTCCTTGGTTATTATTTAATTATATGTACTTATAATGCATTATATCTAATTATGTGCCAGGCAAAATTCTTTTCTGGAAACTATCAGTAACAAGACACGGGTAAAGCAAACCATGATCTCCAGATCTCCCAACATGAGATGGTGTCAGTGAGGGGTGTGGCCACAGGGGTAGCGCTGGGTGACAGCTGCCACCCTTGAAATAAGCCTTGTCACTCAAATCTGGCCTCAAACCAAACTTCTCAAAGGTATGACATGAGGTCAATTATTCCTATACAATTTCTACAGACTTAATGAATTGTATCTAGCTGATTTAACCATTTGAACCTCCAGGACCTGTTACTTGTATTCCTCACTTTTAACTACACACATGTCCTGTCAGTTTCACTGCAGTTAATAAATAATCCCTAGTAGTTACTGAAAAACAAGCTGAGTTTAAGGGGTTAATCATTGTGGCACTGTAGGCACTCTGACTGAATCCCTTCAGCATTAGAAACTACAGAGCAGCTACAGTGTATGCAAATAGTGCCTTATCGCGGGTGGACAAATCAGTAGCCTGGTGACCGGGCCAAACAGGTTTCATGTGCAAGCTATGATAGTTCCTGTTGATGCTGGAATTTTATTTTTACTAAAAACTGACACAATATAGTGCAGTACAAAAAAGTCGTCATATAACACTGCTGCTAGCACAACAAAGTGACTTCATAGTTAAACATATTAAGAGAAAATAAAGATGTAAGCCAGACAGAATATTATCTTTTAGGTGAGATGCAAAGATAGAACACCATCTTATAGCTGAAACACTGGCCAATGACTTTTTGTTTAGGATCTAAACACAACATGCTATATACTTGCTTGTTTCCCTTGCTGTTTTAATGCACTAATGGGCTAATGAATTAGCTCACCATATGTTATTTGTAATATATATGCATTGACACCGTTTTTTTGATACCGAAATGTATTTTAAATGTAATTTACTCATTTTATGAAATGAGTATTCCTCAATCAGGAACATCATGGAACATTTTATTTAGCCAGTTTTACATTGTGTCAAAGTGCACATTTTCAGGCACTTAGGCTACTAGGCTCTTTCTTTATAATGCTAGCTAGATTTTAATTTTGGAATTTAAAAATTAAAAAAAAAAAACACTTTGGAAAAGCACTTCTGTAAGTAAAGTAAGTTTTATTGTCTTGCGGCGGAATCCCGCATAGTCATGACTGATAGAGGCTGATCATCAACAATAATACACAGGGTAACCTTAGACATGTTTCTCATCTAGCCAGCGTTTGCTTTTTGCAGTGAACTCCTAGTACTGAGTTTTATGTTTATATGTGTATCAGGTTACTCATATTATAGGAATATGCTGTAGTTCCTCCTCTTGATATTCTCCCAGAGCATGGTTTGCAGTCTGCTTTGCTTCAATTGCCATCATTAATTGTGAAATACAGCCGGATAGCGGTCATTTCGTGTTGTCTGTTCATTAAAATGTACAATGTACAATAGGCTTATGTCAAGTGGTATTGTATGTTGGTATCGGGGCATTTTTTTATGATTGCAAGAACAAATTCAGTGGGAGTTAACCAATACCAGCATCAGTTTCGATGCATCCCTAGTTATGACATTATGTAAGCTACCACTTTTTAGCCTAGTCAGTGTCCGGGAACAATACCATGGGATTGGGCAGCACACTGGAGCTTTTATTTGCCTGATGGGCTCACCAATAAATTTCTGCCTGTAGACAGTTAAATGATACCACCCCATGTCTAAAAGCCTGGACAGACCACTGATGTGAATGCAAACTCTGTTGATGAGAGTGCACAGGGTGTGTGTGTGTGTGTGTGTGTGTGTGTGTGTGTGTGTGTGTGTGTGTGTGTGTGTGTGTGTACCTGTAGTAGTAGGGGCAGTTTTTGCGTTCTCCTCCTTCGCTGGTGACTGAGTTAACGAGGTGCTCGGCATCCGTGCTTACCAGTTTGACCGAATGGATGGTGAGGTGCTGGTTCAGGTTGGCACGACACTTTGCCGCATATGGGCACAGGTGACACTTATACTTCCTCTCCTCTGAGGAATATAAACACAAGGAGATATAAACAAACATGCGCACACACACACACACACAGCCTCCAAATTTGTTGACTACTAATAATAATATCCAGGGTGATTGCTATAATAACTTATGCAGTGCAGTGACTTTATGAAAATTAATTTCTTATACCACACACAGATATAATTTGCTGAACTCTGTCATAATCAAAGCCTTTATTTAATTAAGCAAATATAAAGAACATGCACACTATCTTGTATTGAATGATTGCAGTAAACTTATTTTGCTCTCGGAGAGCTACAAAAGCTGACAGTCTTTATGATTACAGCAGCAGGCAGAATTCTGCAGTATCCAGGTGAGAGCTTAAGCTCTGTAATGAAAGTTTATTGCAGGCTTCCTGTTAATGGTTTGACAGAAAATCAAATTTACACAACTTTCCACATCCACCAAGATTAAGGTCCATTGGATCATGCTGGGTGTCTGATGTTTGGGAAGAAAGAAAGACAGTCTACACCACCCAAAATCTTTGCAATAGAATTATTCCATAAGCTCCATATACTGACTTCAGACAACATTAAGCATCTAATCCCATCTCTAATTTCATATTGCAAAATAACACATTCATGTTCAAAGTGAGGTGTGGGGGCTGTACAATACCCCACATACTGATTGTAGTTAGCCAAGATGGCAGCCTCCATAACATTACATTACAATCACTTACATAAGATTGTGGGTGAGAGCAAATGCTAGAAACCAAACGTGTCTTGGCTGCTTGTCTATGCTGGAAATAACTGGGTAATTGTATAAATTTGACTTTGCTTTAATGACCTGTTTAGGAGAAAAGTGTAATAATAACAGTCTGGATTATTGTATTGATTCTAAACACTGTGATGTGTGCAATTGTGTGTGTTGTGAATCTAAGTGGAACAATCATAGTAATTGAGGCAGAATGGAATAATACCTGGAATAACTGTCTACCCCCAGCCTGATTTTGCTGTTTACTGTGAATTGTAATAGAATGTCAAATGATATTACAGAGAGGAATCATTCCAATATTTATTCATAGCAACAGCTGAAATTAAAAGAAAATGACCATGGCATGGTTGTTGGTGCCAGGTGGGCTGATTTGAGTATTTCAGAAATTGGTGGTGATCTGGGATCTTTTACACACAACGTTCTTTAGAGAGAGAGGTCAGAGGAGAAAGGGCAGACTGGCTTGAGCCGACAGGAAGGTACGGTAACTCAAAAACTACTCTTTACAACCATGGTGAGCAGAAAAGCAAGACACACAATATGTTGAAACTTTAGGTGGATGGGCTACAACAGCAGAAGACCACATCAGGTTCCACTCACCCAAGAACAAGAATCTGAGGCTACAGTGGGCACAGGATCACCGAAACTGGACTGTGGAATATTGGAAGAAAGATTGTGTGATGTTTTTCCAATCTCCAACAGTCCAGTTTCAGTGAACCATACAGAGTGTGTGTGTGTATGTGTGTGAGTGAGAGAGAGAGAGAGAGAGAGAGAGAGAGAAGGAGAGGACTGGGATCTCACCTGTGTGTAAGGAAAGGTGTCTGGAGAGAGTTTGCTGGCGGCCGAACACTTTACCACACACCGGACAGGGGAAGAGCTGCTCGTTGAGTCTCCACTGTGGCAGGCCGTTGCCCGTCTCGCACAGTGGTTTCTCTGAATCTGAAAAAAGCGCAATCCCTCCAGTCAAACAGCACACACTGGTTAATACACACCTGTTGCAGCTCGAGAAATATTGCTTAAATGAGCAACATTCACAATCAGTTCAAGCACTGGCCCAGATATCCTCTCTCCTTTCAATTCATTTGAATGAAAAGCAATAATCTGTGCAAAAAGACCTGCATCTGTGAGTGAGTGTAAGTGGCCTTGTCTTCCTGCTGTGAGATCTGTAATGAAGACTGTGCATAGTTATTGCCTGTCGTATCAGAATCTTTTAGAGTCCTGCACATTCTCATTTCTGTTAAACAGCAATAGCAAATAATGACTTTAACCACAAACTCCCAGGGTACCTCAAAATAAATCCCTTGTGACTACATTTCTTTTCTATTAGTTTCACTGTAGTTATTCAATAATACTTGAAGATGAACTAAATAATAAGATGAGACTTTAAGGGGTTAAGTATGGTCTGGAAATAAATGTGTGAAGCCACTAAAAATCAGTTAGAAATGAATCTACGTAAATAACACAATGGTGGAACAGAATGTTTGACCATTTCTGCTCACTACAAAAAAAAAAGAAAGTCATTTTAAAAAGTGAGAAGAATGTGTTAGATGATGATGAAACGCAGGAGGCTGAAAGGTAGGATACATGTGCAAGATTTAACCAAGGTGAAATTGTAGTAGACAGTCCAGATCACACAATCACAGGCAAAATACAAAGCTGAGAATGCTGGCAGGAGTCAAAAACACCCACTAACAAAATACTGGAGGATAAACAAACTATTTTATATGTGTGTGTATGTATGTATATATATATATATATATATATATATATATATATATATATATATATATATATATATATATATATATATATATATATATATATATAAACAAACCACTACACAGATTTGAAGTCTGGATAATGGTTTTTTTTTTGTTTTTTTTTTTTGCTTGCAGGCATCAATGCTTTATTTAAGGAATAAAATACTTGGGGGTGTGCTGTTATAGAAAAATAATCAATGACGAGGTGTGACACAAAGCAGTGTTACTGTTATAACAGCACATCCTGAAGAGATACATTCCTCTAATACTACAGCAGTTTCTTTTATTAAAGAAAGATTCTTCATACTTTTTAATCTGTTCATACTGTAGTTACTTTTAATGCTGTAGAACACAAGTTAGTTCCTGTTATCACTTACATATAGCATACATATATAGCAGCTATAAACATTCCCTCACCAGCTTTTTTTTTTCCTCTCTGTTGAAGTTGATAATATGAAAAACATGCAGCTTGTCATATTAACAAGTAACCACAAAGTGCAAACTCTCAAAGTGCTGACACTGGAGACTCCTTCCAAAAATGCCAAATGAATGTCTCCTCACAGAAAACCATCAGATCCTTTCACTGTGATCATGAAATATGTAGTTGGAAGTTTAATTTAAATATGGATGTATGCATTTACATTCTTATCAGTTGCAAACAACCTCGGGCACCTGTGACAAGTAGATTTCATGTCTGGGCTATTGCTTTTTTTATTCTTAGTTCTCAGCAAATATGTGGATAAAGCTTCTCTGATCTGATGAGACCAAAGTTGTAGTTCTACATTAGGCAAAAACCCAACACTGCTCATCACCCTGAGAACACCATCCCTCCAGTGAAACATGGTGGTGGTAGCATGTTTCCTTGGCCTTGGTAGCTTCTCTGACTAACGCCCTCTTGACCCGGTCAGTAGGTCAGTGACTTTCTTTCCATATTTTAATATCACACTTAATGGTACTCCCCTGAATGTTCAAAGTTTGTGATATTTTATAATCAAACCCTGATTGATATTTTTCCAGAACTGGGCTTGTTTTGAGAGTTCCTACACATAATATCCATTTATGTGGAGAGTCTGTTACAAAGTTCCTGTTACAGAAAATTAGTCAACATCTGACCAATCAGAATGGGGAAATCAACAACACTGCGGTACAAGTCCTGAATAATTACATACAATACTGTCCAGGTCTCTCAGAGCCTGAAGCTGCATGTCTGATGTTGGTTAGACACTTAACACACCCAGACACAGCCTCTGTCTGCTGAAACCCACTGGTACTTATAGTCCTGAGACAGAAAGAAGAGGAAAGGGAGATTGAGAGAGGCGAAAAAGAGAGAGAGGGAACAGTACTCCACAAGGAGACAGACAGAATTAACCTTCTGATGAAGGTGCTTTGGCTTGGCGTCAAATTAAAATGCAGCTCCACGCCTCCCCTCTCTCCCATAGTGGAACTGGGGGAGAGAGATAAATAAACGAGGGGATAAATAAATAAATCAGAGAGAAATTCCGTCATCGCACATTGCAGCCCCTTCAAATGGCCAGGTGGCGCAGTGGGCATGCATGACTCTTATTCTCATTCTCTCTCTCTCTCTCTCTCTCACTCACACACACACACACACACACACACACACACACACACACACATAAGATAGCTAATGCAACGCAGACTTCACACACGATAAACACAGCATGGTGACATCAGCATGACATTAGCCCAAGACGAACGAGTAAAACAGCAGACCCACGAACCCGAGCCAGTTGGAAGTTTTGCGGAACATACCAGCGTGTGTCTGTGGGTGTTTGGAGGTCATGCAAATGACATCTACAGCTTCCTTAGCTTCCTGTGTAGACCTCCGCATTCCAAATCGCTCGGTACACACTCACGCATGGCTTTCTGCCTGTGCGTACATGTTCCTGTGTGTGTGTGTGTGTGTGTGTGTGTGTGTGTGTGTGTGTGTGTGTGTGTGTCCCATTGGACTTGTGGTTCCTCATAAACAGGCCCATTTTTCCGGAGGCTGTCCTGTGTAGCACAGGCTTCAGGATTGATGGGGTTAGGGAGGAGGAGAAGGGAGAGAGAGGGCGTCTCAGAGTAGCAGCTTTTTGGCATGTTGGGGAATATTTAATGGTGGCCATTAAAGAGCAGATGCACTGGCCTTGGACGCCAAGCCTGAAGGACGTCTCACCGGTACACGACCCAGCACGTGACGGTGCACCGCGGCCCAGAGCAGCTCTAAAAACCCAAATGAGTGGATGAGTGCAGGGGAATTTGGGTAATCTTATTGAGGGAAATTAAGATACTGAGGCTGAACTTGCACCATCCAGTCCTATTTCCTAAATTCACTGGACCTTGTGAGTTCAAAAACACATTTATGTGTTGTTCTAGGTGTATTTCTCTGATGGAGATCAATGGTTTTTTTCTCTTGATGTAGTTGGAAAATTCATTTAATTTTGTTTGTACACATTTAGATTTTTATCAGTTGCAGAAAATGACTACCTCAGGCACTTGGGACAAGCAGATTTCTTATCTATTATTAATTTTTCTTTTTTTTTTTTTATCATTTGAATTTCCCTGGAGGACAAATAGGTTCTCCAGGAGACATAGCAAATGTGGAAGAAAGTCCTCTGGTCTGACGTGACTTGGCACAAAGTGCTACATTAGGCAAAAACCCAAAACTACTCATCAATCTGAGAACACTATCCGTACAGTGAAGCATGGTGGTGGTAGCATCATGTTGCCTTGGCTTCTTGGTTGCTTGTCTGACTAATGCCCTCCTTACCTGGTTGTTTTTAAATAATGGATTAAATGGTACTCCACAGGATAGTCAAAGTTTGTGATTTTATTTTATAAATAAACCTGACTGATACTTTTCCATAACTGGGCTTGTTTTGAAAACTTGTTTTGGTCTTCATGATGCTCTTTGTTATGGTATGTATTCCAGGAAAAAGTGTATTTATATTGACATCATATGTCAATGTAATTATGGGCAACTTTGTGTAGAATAAAGAGGTATAATCCCAATTAAATCCATCTAACTTGTAACACTACAAAAATGTGTATTTCTCTGAAATTTTCTTGTTTATTTCTCTTATGAGATTAAGCCAATTATCTACAAAAACATTCTTCCCATAATCAATTTTTACCCATCTTTACCAACAATGTCCAACATTAATGTACCAGTAATGTCTATTTATGTATAAAAACATGTTTTACATACACCGATCATCCTTAACATTACATTATAACATTAAAACCACTGACAGGTGACATGAGTAACACTGATTATCTTGTTACAATGGCACATGTCAAGGCAGCAAGTGAACAATCAGTTCTCGAAATTGATGTGTAAGAAGCAGGAAAAATGGGAACGCGTAAGGATCTGAGAGACTTTGACAAGGGATAAATTGTGATGGCTAGAAGACTGGGTCAGGGCATCTCCAAAAAAAGCAGGTTTTGTGGGGTGTTCTCGGTATGCGGTGGTTAGTACCTACCAAAAGTCTTCCAAGGAAGGCCAACTGGTGAACCGGCGACAGGGTCATGGGCGCCCAAGGCTCATTGGTGCACAGTTAAGGCTAGCCCATCTGGTCCAATCCCACAGAAGAGCTAGTGTAGCACAAATTGCTGAAAAAGTTATGATAGAAAGGTGTCAGAACACACAGTGCATCACAGCTTGTTGTATATGGGGCTGCGTAGCCACAGACCGGTCAGAGTGCCCATGCTGACCGCTGCCCATCACCGAAAGCACCTACAGTGATCACGTGAGAATCAGAACTGGACCATGGAGCAATGGAAGAAGGTGGCCTGGACTGATGAATCACGTATTCTTTTACATCAAGCCGGCGGAGGCAGTGTGATGTTCTGCTGGGAAACCTCTGGTCCTGGCATTCATGTGGATGTTACTTTGACACATACCACCTACCTAAACATTGTTGCAGACCAAGTACTCCCCTTCGTGGAAATGGTATTCCCTAATGGCAGTGACTTCTTTCAGCAGGATAATGTGAGCTGCCACACTGCAAAAATTGTTCAGGAATGGTTTGACGAACATGACAAAGAGTTCAGGTGTTGACTTGGCCTCCAAATTCCCCAGATCTCAATCCGAACAAGCATGTGGGATGTGCTGGACAAACAAGTCCGCGGAGGCCCTATCTCGTAATTTATAGGACTTAAAGAATCTGCTGCTAACGTCTTGGTGCCAGATACCACAGCACACATTCAGAGGTCTTTTGGAGTCCATGCCTCCAAAAGAGTCAGAGCAGAGTTTTGGTGACAGAATGGGGACCTATGCAATATTAGACAGGTGGTTTTAATGTTATGGCTGATTAGTGTATACCTCTGTGCTGTGTGAGCATCTTATCCAGATTATTGTCTCACTGATTTATCCACTTACTTTCTAAAATAATGATGATGTCTCATTTTATGATCGCTAATACTTATTTAACGATAACCGCAATAATATCTCCTGGGGCAAAAAGTGACCTCATAACCTCTCATGTTTAGTTTCATAACATTAGACACAGTTGCAGTTTGGTGTTAATGCAGCTGCAGTACTTTTAAACTTCAGCTTAGATTAGAAGTAGCATATAATTAAATAAACTACACTTAGTCCATAATTATATAACTACATGGTGAATACTATATCTCTCCACTCCATCTGGTCTGATTCACATTACGAGAGCTTCCATTAAAGCTGCGTGGATGTTTGCCCTCAACTCTGGTGTGTGACTTTTAGAAGTGCTAACAGGTAGGAAGCAGTCAAGATACCCAGAAACCCCTGGTGCTGTTGTGTGACTCATGACCAGTAAGGACCTATAAGCTGAGACCCAGCAGCTCTGACAGCTTGTTCGGTTACGAGTGTGATTTATCACACCTTCCCACAATGCGCTGGGGCAGGGCTTGTGTTCAGTGCAATCAAACTCTATTCAGTTTGTTAGTTGGTCGGCTGCTCTCTCTCCTTTTTTTTTTTTTTTTTAAAGACAATGCTTGTACTTGAGTGCTAATTTAGCTAACTAGCACTAATGTTATGTGAGGAACAGCTGCTATTGTAACATTATAGTTTGAATTCAAATCAAGAGTGAAATATTGAAATCCGATATTGATTATGTGCACACTCATGAATATTTATAGATCCCGGAAATTTAATGAGAATAAAGATGTAGTGATGTTCCTTGGTCATGGTTACACATTGGTTTAATTATTTAAAATTACATGCTAAGAGGAATGAGCAAAAACATTTTTGTTTTTTTCTGGTTCAAAAAGTGAGGTTGGGTCACAGTGGTCAATATAAGTTTGTGACCTCTAGAGCATCTGTTAACCAGACTGGACCAGAGTGTGTGCGCGCGTCAGGTCCTCAAGTGCTTAATGGTTTAATTGGCATCATTAAGGGCGGAGAGGAGACAGCCTCGACACTCACAGATAAGTGTAACCCAAGGCAAAGACACAAGGACACACACTTTCATACAAAATGTGACACAAGCACGGCACTGAAAATATGGAGTGTTCTAATGAAAGCTGGACTGTTTTAAAGATGGATGGTACGGCTATGCAGAAATAATAATAATAAAAAAAAAAGTCGGAGAGTTCTTTGTGTTGACTGTGGAGTGGGAGTTACAGCCCACACCGGGTCACAAAGGTGTTAACCGTTTAGAAATGAAACAGACAAGGAGAGAATGTGTGCGAGAGTGAGAGAGAGAACTTCAGTTGTGGTGCGTGTGTGTGTGTGTGTGTGTGTGTGTGTGTGTGTGTGTGTGTGTGTGTAGCGAATTAACTCTCAGGGCACCCTGGACATGGAAAACCCAATCATTATTTCATTAAGTGGTGGAAGGAAGCAGGCCAGGCTGCCGCACACTAATTACCCTCCGCCAGAGGGGCCAGCAGAGATGGGGTGGGGGGACACGGAGCACAGCTGCCCAGCGCCAAGGCCTCCAGGCTGGGCACACATATGGGCATGGGGCCTCCTGGAGCTCTGAAGCCTGGCAGCGGGCGGGGGATTTGTAATCAGCGAGCCAAAATAAGGGAACTTGTGAGGACCCAAGTGGGCCAGCTGTAGCATGTCAGGGCTCAAATAAATATTATATATATATATATATATATAATCTATATCATCAGGGGGTCATCATGATGCTTTTAAAACGAGTCATCCTTATCTACTAAGACTTAAACCTAAATGATTTAAGGATAATAAACTATACTGCTCTCTCTCTCTCTCATATATATATGTATATATATATATATATATATATATATATATATATATATATATATATATTTTTTTACAGAAAAATAACCCAAGCGGCTTTCTGAAAAGTAAAAAAAAAAAATTGGTTAATTTGGAAATGGCCTAAAATAAACAAACAAATTAACCCTACTCCACCAGGCGTCACACTGACGGTATTAAATTCTACACTGTAGTTAGAGTATCACTGTTTCTCTATCTGCTTGCGTGAGAGAGAAACAAGATTTTGGGCTAATTAGGAAATGTGTAAATTGGTGGGGAAAAAAGATAGCTTGTCCTTCCGCATTGTTCACTCTGTGATTAGATTAATGTTCATCCACCATCTTTGTTGGTGACATGTTGAGTAACAGATTTTTTTATTCTTACAGGTCTGGGAGGTTACAGCACAGCCAGTCGGAGTTTATTTTATGGTCTCTGGTTGTGCTGCAGTGAAACAGAGTGATTTCAGTCTGACAGAAGAAACTCAGTCTGACTGGTTCTGTTATATCATCTGTCTGGAACTTACTATGCTACTGTGGAAATTATACCATACTACTATTCTATTTTTTTTTCCACTTTTCCTTCTACTGATATTGTAGTTTTGTATTTGGCTTGTCGCTTTCTCCCCTGGTTTCCTCGTAACTCCCAAAAACTTGCTGGGAGGTGGACGGGTGACTCTATATTGCCTCTAGGTGTGAATGTGTGTATTTGTGTGTTACAATGTAATGGACTCATGTCCCATCCAAGGTGTGTTCCTGCCTTGTGCCCAGTGTTCCTGGGATAGGCTCTAGATTCAATGCGACCCTGACCATGATGAAGCACTTACTGAACATTAATGAATGTCTTACACCTTTTCCATTTGAACAGAACTTAATTAAATTTACTATTTATTAATTACTATAAAAGGTTGCGATACTATTTATCCACACGAGGCAAGTGGTTGCACATTTACAAAGGCACATTACATCATCTGATTTATGTTTATTCATTTGACAGATGCTTTTATCTAGGAGTTTTAGTGTGAAGCTGAACTATATGTGCCAATTGTTGAAATACTCTCCATTGTCATGATGAAGTGATATTATCTGTCTGTGCCACTGCTGCTGGTTTCAGCTGTTTGCCCCTTACTGGACAAAGCTTTTAATCCTCTAGATGTACAAAAAGTACACAGGTGACTATAACTTTCACATGCTAAGAACTATTATCATATGAAAAGACCCATGAGAATTCAATCAATTTCTATCACTTTTCACATAGGAGGTTACAATAAAATGTTGGAATACTAATTGTTTTAATTAATTTAGTTTTTTAATAATTAATTATACACTATAATAAAATGTAACTTAATGTGACATTTCCATCACAGTCTCATGAACCCCCTGTAATGCCACCATGAAAACCTGGTTGGAAAACTCTAACATTTGTAGTTGAGAGATTTGAACTTGCAACCTTCTATTCACCAGCACAGAGCCACAACAGCTAAGATGTATGTTTCAGATTTTTATTTCCCCACTGTACAGATGTACAGTCCCCTTGTTTGGAATGGCAAGGCCAATTCTATTGTTTTTGCTATACAATAAAGACATTTTGGTTTGAGATCAAAGGATGAATATGAGACAATAGATCAGAATTTCAGTTTTCATTTCCTGATATTTACATCTAAATGTGTTTTAAAAAAACAAAAAAAAACAAAAACAAACCTAGAGCACGGCACCTTTTGTTTGAAGCCATCGAAAATATCGGAACATGTGACTGACAGGTGTTTCTTGTTGCCCAGGTGTGCAAAAAGAAACACCTCTCAGTCACATGTTCCGATATGCTGTGCTGTGACCTCCCATACCTGTTAGAATGATTGTTTAAATAGTTAATAGATCTGAATGTCTACTCTTGGTTTGAGCCCTGGGTTTCACCTGTGAAGATGCCATTTGTTGTTTAAAAGGATAAACCAACATGAAGACCAGAGAGCTGTCTATAGGAGAAAAGCAAGCAATTCTGAAACTGAGAAAAGAGGGAAAATTTGGAATGTCCTGAAAAAGAAAGAAACCACTGCTGTACTAACAACCAGACATTGAACAGGTCAGCAATGGAAAACAACAGCAGTTAGTGACAAACTGATTGCAATAGCTATGAATAATAACCCACAGCAGTCAGTGACATCAACAACAACGTCCACAGGGCAGGGGTGAAGGTATCACAATCCTCCGTTCGAAAAAGCAGAAATATAGAGGCCATAATAATAATAATAATAATAATAATAATAATACATTTTATTTGTATAGCACCTCTCATATATAAAATGCAGCTCAAAGTGCTTCAAACAAATGAAGAACAATAAAAATCAACAAAGAAAGTAAAAGAGTAAAATTAAGATATAATAATAATAATAATGAAAATAAAAATTGGAAATAACTAAAAGACAAAATATATTAATCAAAAGCTAACTTAGAAAGTTAGTTTAGTTTAGTTGCTTTTTAAAAATGTGAATATTTGGCAATTGTCTAATTTCAATAGGTAAAAGGTTCCAGATTTTTGGGGCATAATGGCTAAAAGCTGCTTCACCTGATCTCTTCAGGTTTACATTACAATAAAACTCAGCACTGGAAGACTTTACTACTATTTGAAAAACTGTAAGAAAGATATGAAGGTGCTGAATCATTCAGTACTTTGAAAACCAGTAAAATAACCTTAAAGTCAATCCTGTACTTAACAGGTAACCACTGCAACCTAGCTAAAACAGGTGTAATGTGATCTCTTCTAATGGATCTTGTAAGCGCTCTAGCTGCAGCATTTTGCACCAGTTGTGGTTTATCCAAACATTTCTTAGGCAAGCCAGTGAGTGTAAAGTGCAGTACAGTAATCAAGGCGAGACAAAAATAAAAGCATGAATCAGTTTCTTACCATAATCCAGTGAAACAAAGGGTCGAATTCGTGCTATATTTCTAAGATGATAACAACAGGTCTTAGTAACATAAATTATGTGTGACTTAAAACTCGGTTCAGAATCTAAAATTACACCAAGGTTCTTAAACTTCTGTCTCTGTCTCTGTAGTGCCAGTGCACCTAGTCCACTTACGATTCTTTTTCTTGCATAATTTGGAACAACAGTTAGACTCTCGATTTTATCCTCATTAAGTTTCAAAAGGTTTGTGTTCATCCATAGTAGGATGCTAGACACACATTCAGACAGCTTCTTTACTGCATCTGTGTCATTAGGCTCCACTGAGATATATAATTGAGTGTCGACAGCATAGAAATGGTAGTTCATCTCATGTACCATACCATAAGATGCAAGATCACATCACATGAAATACAGAAATGATCCACAAAGGTTCTGGAACCAAGACTAACCTCTACCAAAGTGATGGAAAGGCAAAAGTGTTTAGAAAGTAAGGATCTGCTCATGATCCAAAACATACGAGCACATCAGTCAAGCATGGTGGAGGTAGGGTCATGGCTTGGGCTTGCATGGCTGCTTCTGGAACGGGCTCGCTAAATCTTTACTGATGATGGAACTCATGATGGTAGCAGCAGAATGAATTCAGAAGTCTACAGAAACATTCTGTCTGCCAATTTACTGGGAGGAACTTAATTATGCAGCAAGACAGTGACCCAAACACACTGCCCACACAACAAAGGACTTCAACAGGGGTAACAAGTGAAGGTTTTAGACTGGGCAAGTCAATCACCAGACCTTAACCCAGTTGAGCATGCATTTCACCTCCTGACGAGAAGATTGAAGGAAGAAACCCCCAGAACAAACAACTGAAAGAAGCTGTGTTACAATACCACAGAAGAAGAATGCAAGAGTTTGGTGATGTCATTGGGTCACCACTTACTGCAAGCAAGAGATATGCAACCAAATATTAAGTGTTATTTACTTTAAGACTATCTGTTCCAAAAATTGGGTGGTATGCCACCAAAGGTACCATGTTCTAAGTTGTGTAACACATCTAGATGTACATATCAGGAAATTAAAGCTCATCTCAAACCCAAATGTAGTCAGTGTATATCAAAAACAAAAGAATTGGCCTTGCCGTTCCAATACTTTAAGAGGGGAATGTATATGTATGGGAAGGCAATAAATATCGACATTGCATGGTGTACCTTGCTGCTGGGAGGCTCGGGCGGAGGAGCTGGCCTCGGCTGGGGAAGAGCTCTTGGAGCGCGTGCTGAAGGGCGATTGTCTAAAGCGGTCGTCCAGAAAAGGGCTGGAAGAAAACATGATGCAAGAATCATCATCCTCTTTTCATTTCAGGGCAGGAAATGGGAAAACAGTAGGAGCGGGTACCAGTGTCAGTGCTCACCTGGTCATGCCAAACGATGTGCTGTCTTTATTTTCATTAGCTTTGCTTACTTTTTCTGCAACACAAAAACACAAGAGGGCACTCAGGTTAAACTGGTGTGTTTTTATAAAGCAGACATGTTTTATTCTTCATTCTAACCCAGTGCAAATGGGCCATCCACAATGTTTTTTCACACGGCCTCTTGTGTTTTGAGATGAAGCGTAATTGTGCACTCTATTTACTCTAGCCTGTGAGAGTTTAAACATAAACTGCTAAAGAAAGTACAGTGTTATTGTTTAAGCCCTTGAAGGCCTCAGGTTTTTATTTGGTTATTTATTTTTAAGCACATTATTCAGTAATTACAGTAAAACTAAGAGCAAATAGTGTGTAGGAATATAAATCTGGATTTCCCCAATGCGTCTTTGGAGTTTAATGTTTGGTTGCGATGTGTCTAGAGTCAGGGTTTAGTCCTGGGACTTGTTCTTTGTATGCTGCTTAAATCCAGGATAAAATGCTGCACGCCAGATTTACTAATCGTGATCATTCCAAATAATTCAGGGCTAATTTGTTTCTTCGAACACACCTGAGACAGCTTGTTGAGTTGGTTTCCAAATTTCTGTTGCTTTAGTAATGTAGCATAATGCTTGCTTACATTTCACACCCAAAGCATCAGGAATATAATGAATTAGTCAGCCATGGAACAAGCTTCACTAAGCTCCTGGTGTATATCATTAGAAGAAAGAAAGAAGCCCTGCTTTCTCCCCTTGTCCTCTTGCAGGGTGACCCTGCTCTCTGGGTGACACTTCCTAGGCTCCTTCACTCCAACACTCAGTGTCACATGACACACAGAGGACACAAGGGTTCTCTGGGTTGCCATGACGATGCTGCAAGAGATGCAGAGAGAAAGGGGAGAGAGGGGCAGCGAGAGCCAGAGATACGCAAAGGAAGCATGTGTGAGCGAGTGGGTTTTACGCCAGTGTGTTTGAGAACGAGACAAATGGAGGACCGGGCTTTAACGGACAGGGCTCACACACACACTTCACAGATTCTGGTTTGGAGCATGCAAATTGTGTGTGTGTGTGTGTGTGTGTGTGTGTGTGTATGCTGGGAGAAAAGTGATGGTGGAGGATTTTTCTCAAGCTTCAGAGGTGCTACATGGAATTTAAACCGAGAGCCGTAACTGGCAAAGCGAGTAGTGGGGGCAGCTTTGCCTCGACTAATCCTCTCTCTGCTCTTGAGTGAAAAGTGTGCATCGTTTACCACCACACACACACACACACACACACACACACACACACACACACACACGCTTGCTCTGCAACCCAGGCCAAAGAAAGATAATGGAGCCCAAAGAGGACACACACACAATAAACAGCCGTGGAGAGAAGAGGAGAACAGAGCGCTGGGCTCCGGATGTGGCAGAATAGTCAACGCATGCCCACTGCTTGTTCCTCTTTCACTCACCAGACAGTTTGAAGAGCAGCTCGGAGGCCATTTTGACCGATATGTCCTGGGAGAAGAGGTCTTTGTTGGGGCGGGGCAGAGGCTCGGGAAGGCCAGCTATTGGCTCCTTCTTCTCGCATGCCCCTAAAGTGCTGAAGCCTAGCAGGTGAGAAGGGGGCGGAGCCACTTCTGAGGGTGGGTCCACCTCCATGGGCTCCGCCTTTACCGTCACTTTCTGGAGGCAGGTGTCTTTGCTGTTCTCTGGAAGAGGCCATAGAGGAAAAGATAAAGGTTAATGAATTAGATCATGTTATTAAAATAAAAATAAATTGAAATGCATTTTTAACTTCTTAGTGCATCCATCACCATCATGTAAAATATTATAAATAATGGACCAATCAGATACCACTGTCACGGCATGTGACATCATTAAACACAGTTCCCACTTGTTAAGACGTCCAGAATTATTTTCTCATAAAAAAAGAACACACTGCAGTTAACCATGCCGGCTTGCTTTCTGGGGGAAAAGAAAAAAAAAAAATCAATCTGATCCAGTAACAAATATAACTAACTTGTTTTCTATTAAGATAGGTTTTTTACATTCAGATTCATCTTTTATAATTATATTTATAATTATATTTTATAAAACAAAAAACACAACCAGTTTAAAGCTTAGTAGTTTCGATCAGTATCAATCAGCCTGGTATCGATATCAGCCTCAAAAGTTTCAGTATCATTATTGACTGCGGAAAAGAAAAAGTGGTATCATGCCGTCTTTAAAAACTTTTGGCCACATTTTCTTTATCGTTTAACTCACTTATAATGGAAGTCCAAAATGACACTGGAATGAAAATGGTGTCAGGATGAGAGACAAAATTGTTTTTTAGGGAATAGTGTCTAACTGCCAACACTGTAGTAATACAGTAGAAAATTATCTGGTTTATTTACTCTTTCCCTGTGATATCCGTACATGATTAGACCCACACAGCTATGCTGCTAAAGCACAAACACAGGTTTCCCCTTAAAAAACTAGCTGATGTATTATACAGATTTAGAGCTTCATTTTTCATTTAGAAATATGTTTGGAGTAAAAACCTTTGTGTCCTTTTCTCACATAGCTTGTGGTAAAAACACACACTACAGATGTGTTAGATAGAAATTTGCCATGTAGTTATTAAACATTTCAGTGTCACTTGGACAATCATTTCCATCATCATTTTGACTGTCATCAATTCCCCCTAGCACGTGCTTCCTCTGAAACATGTGAACCCAGCCGGCAGCATAAAGGTGCAGATATACTTCACTTTCACCACGTAAACGATGTTAAGATTGTTTATTCAGTTAGGGACACGGTCTCACTATTTATGTTGTGTTGCATACATATATGTGTGGTTACAGATGCCCATGATTGGCTATTGTCTCTGATTGACATGGGAGAAAGAGTATGCCCCTCCTGCCCAGAGAACACAGCTAATTTGGCTCTCTTGGACTCCTGGCCACGGGTGGCTGTGGTATTTTCAGGATTCAAACGTGCAATCTCTGAAGGATAAAGCAAATGCCTTTCTGTTGCTCCACTTGGGAGCCCAATTTCTACTAATAAACCAATCTGCATGGTGTTCCATGGTCTACATCTCAGCCTTACCCCAGATGAACACCAGGCTACAGTTCACTGAGTCACAAAGTGAACATCACAACGTCATGAGGATTCGCTGAGTGACTCCTGATTATTAAACCTTCAGATGAGACCTGATTTCACCCAGTCCATGTGATGCAGAGAGCTGAGTCTAAAAGCTACACTAAAGAAGAGCTGGAAATCTGTCAGAATGAGTCTGAGCTGTCCTCACATCTTGATGGGGGGGAAAAGCTGGAGGTGTTCATCCTCCTGCCATGAAAAAGAACAATCCATCTGTGTTCCTGAAGGAGGCAGACAGTGGGTAATTATCTTGTCTCTGCGTACAGGATATCAAAGATGAACAGAGCTCAGTAAGTCTCTGTGTTAGTGTTGGTCAGCGTTCAGTAGATTATATTCCAGACTCATTTCTCAAATCATTTCATTTTATACTGGCCAACATTTTAACACAAAGTCAGACAAACTCCTGCTCTGAATGAGAAACGTATTTAGGAGTAGTTTTTCAAACTGTGTGTCTGCTGAACAGAATTATGGGATTACACAGACACTTGATGCTTTCCCTCATATTTCTCAGAAATAAGTAACTTTAGGAAGCTTCTGTCCTTCTGACACACAGAAGTTTTCAGTAGACATGTTAAAGTATTGCTGATTGTGTAAGGAATAAAACACTTGTGGACATGTTGTTACAGGAAAGTAATCAACAATGGGGTGGTGTCATGCAGCAGAGCTACTGTTCCCACCACAAAGTTGATCATTTTCCAACAACAGCACGTCCTGACGTGTTTTATTCCTCTTGTACCGTGGTGTGCTTGAATTCTCGCATAAGACGACATGGATTCATCTTCTATAACAGAACCTCTGGCAGTAGTTCTGCTTGTAACATGAATGATAAGTTTATGTTAATGCGTAATCACGTTCTAATATGTTATTGTTTCTATAGTAATAGCTCATACACAGGGACTTGTACAGCAGGCGCTCCACATAATCCAAGGCTAATAATAAACATGTTGTTGTTTACCCAAGAAAAATGTAGAATCATTGTTGTGGTGATGTTTTCTGTTAGAAGACGTTTATTTAACGTTTACGGAAGGAGTTTCGTAAGTTTCCCAACATGCCACAGAAGAGTTTGTTGGTTTTACAGTTAGTCACATGACAAGCATTTTTTTGCCTCCTTAACTTCAAGAGAGAAAAAAAGAGAGGCTGATGATTGAATGACTGCTTAGAGGTGCTATAACATAAGTGATATCAAGAACTAACATTTAATGTAGCTATAAATAGTTAAAAAGCAAGATGTGTCACTGGTTAATAAACATTTTAATCGTTGGCAAATTGCTGTGGTCTAAGTGGAATGACACACTTCATACTGTGCTGTTATACTACAGCATATGTGGGGGTCCCACTAGCATGAATTATTTTTGCAGAATAGCAGCTTCACTTATTATCCCTTACACACCAGCTGGCAATTTGCCAATGGCAAATTTTTTTTTTTTTTTTTAAGCTATTAAAGAATGACATGGCATACTTTTAACCATTTCTAGTTACAGTTAATTTTGTGGAACATCCACTGTTATCATTTACGTTACATTGTTCAGGCTTTTCTGTTAGGTGAATTTTATTCGTGTTTGGTCTGACCATTGCTTTATTGCTATCCAAAAAAAAAAAGAAAGAAAGAAAAAAAAAAAAAAGTAGGTTTCAGGTATCATAAATGCTACAGTAAAACCGTTAATGTTCACACCTCTGTCTTATACAAAGAAAATCATGAAGCCAACATCATTTTATCACAAACTTAAAAATCCTAGCCTTTAAAAAAAATTCAGGTAAAAAGTTTTTTCCCCCCATTTATTAGCAACAATAACGTTTTGATCCCCAATCCCAGGTCACTAGATATGCTTACTACATAGGGCCTAATAATAACCTTTTTGAACCAACATCATGTGCTATATGCTCAATAAAACAGCATTTCAGAGATACTGACAGAAAATGAGGGAAGCCTAATAAGTGCCTAACGTCTTACCTGTGAATTTACAGACTTGTTATTTTATTTGAGGATACATAATTTATAAAATACGTGAAAATGCTGTGCCATAAATGACACGCTTTTATTCAGACAACATTTATCCAAAATGTTACGGTAACATTGCTGTTGTTTTTTTTTTTTGGATAGATAATAGACAGTGATAGATCATAAATACTACATTGTGTTTTTTCCCTTTAAATATGTGAATAATATGGATGTGTTTGAGCTTCTTTCTGACAGCCCTAGCACATGATATGAAATAAACAGCATTCATGCTGAGTGGAGGTTCAGTCACCTCAGTATCTAGAACGTTCTCAGGTCCACTTAAGCAAAAAAGAGGAAGGAAACAGATGCCAACGCTATAAAGAGCACATAAAGAGCTCCCACGCTTCAGCGGGTGTCTTAATGAAAAACTGCCCTCGTCAACCGGCCTGATATCGGAAAATAAAAAGGTCTGCGGTAGCCCTGAGCACGAGGGAGGGGGAGGGGGAGTGGGAGCGAGAGAGAGAGAGAGAGAGAGAGAGAGAGAGAGAGAGAGAGAGAGAGAGGGGTGGACGGAAAAAACGACCCTTCCAGAGTTTTTCATAGCGTGCTGCAACCTTTCCCCTGCTCCTTCTTATCAGATCGGTTCAAAAGGTTAGACAAACAGCCAGCTATAAATAGCAAGAGGGTAGATGCCATCTGCGTTCAGCTCTGCACTGGTGGGCGGAGCCAAGAGGCACTGACTCTGATGCCCGCCCACTCAGAGGAGCAGAGGGTCCGTGGGTGGAGCTTGGGCCTGTGTCCCTGTGTTTATGTCTGGATCTGACCTACATAGCGTGAGTACAGTGTGTGTGAGTGTGTGTGTGTGTGTGTGTGTGTGTGTCCAGGTGTCGGGCTCTGGAGGAGGCAATGCCACACGGACAACCAGCAGCCTGCTAATCCCTTAATAAGGGGCCTGGAGCCAACACGAGGGCTGGGGTCACACAAGGGACACACACACTTTCTTTTCTCTCCCTCACACACACACACACACACACACACACACACACACACACACACACACACACAAAGGCGTGCACTCTCGCCTCAGGTTCACCAACTGATTTTGTTAGTAACTGATTTCAAAAACACACACGAGCTTTGCAGAACAAAGTCTTCTCATAACGTGCACTTTATAAAGTCCACACACTTGCCCTTAGTGTACATGGCTCAAGTAGAACGAACACACACACACACAGCGTATTTCAAAACGTTTGATGTTTCATATTCATTCATAACACTTTTTTTGTCGCCACCTTCAACTTGTCTTCATACAAAGATCAGTTTATTTATTAAATAATTTGTGTATTTATTTATTATTCATTTTTATTTATAAGGAAAGACATTGTACCTGATTTTAGTCAGATTTTTGGATTAATTGCATGTCTTCTCTTACACTTTAGTTATAACAAGTGTTAAAACTCAACAGAAAAAAAATAAAGCTTTTTGTCTCCTCACAACAGCTGATTTATCTGAAACGTAGCAACTTTAATGCAGGCATTATGCTCCGCCCACTTCACAATCATGTCATATGTCTGTGAAAAGTTTGTTTCCTGATATTCATGCTGATTTATGTATCAATATGTAATACATGTTAGGGTCCTTTATAAACCTTATAAACCACACTTACTAGAGTTTTTTTTTTTGCAAAATTGTAAAACTTTTTTTTTTAAATACTTAGGACTAAAAATCTCATTTTCTAGATGACCTGCATTCATGACATTCTTCAATCCTGCCCCTAATTTGAAGGCTATGACGGAGGAATGTCCCAAAATGCTGATAATGGTTAGATTTGTGTTTGTGAAAAAAAAGAAAAATTTTTATAACTTGGTTCTTGATATAAATCCTCATTTGCGTAAATAAATGTCAAGTTCCACTACAAAACAATATTTGTAAGAATCAACTGGTGAAGATTAACTGGGATTGGTTTTTTTGTTTGTAGTGTCTTGTCTTAAGCTTCTCCAACATCACACCCCTGTGAGACTCTCACACGACTTTTTCTAATATTACTTTCAGGGAACACTTCCTTTTTTAATATTAACTACAAATCAGCACACACACGCACATGTACACAGACAGGCGCGCACACACAAACACGCAAAAAGACATGCACACACACTCAAACGCACAAGCTTACACACACACACACACACACTTACATATACACACACCAAACTCGTATGAATAGTTTAGAAACCTCTATGCCTATATCCTCATTAGAAATGCCAGGATGTATTAAAAAGCATGAATATGTACAAATATGCAAATAGGACACGCCCCCATGTCCTCCAGTTACTAAACTAGCTCACACTTATCACAGCTGTACACTCGTCATTTACAAAGTGATTTATTTAACAACAGCCGAAATATATCACTTTGTCAAAATATGATGTTACCATAGCAACCACGATTATGCCCCTAACATGGGGTAAGGGTAGCTACCTAGCTCAGCACGCAAGTCGAAGCTTAGAATTTCCTGTTAATACATTTTACTTTAATAATTAGTGATTGTTGTAATTTGACCCAGGCAGCAGTCCGTATAATTAAAATCAGCCACACAAGATGAGTTAATGATTTAAAAATCATGTAGCTGAGTTCGGAGATACCTGTATATCTGAAAAGACTCATCTAGAGAAGTGTCGAGTTGCACGTCCCTGTGTTTCAGTCTCTTGGTGTGTGTTAGACAGTGTGCATCCTTACACAGTTACTGGTGTGTTACATGATGAAATGATAAAACAACGTTGTGTTACATCAGCGCGTCTCCTGCTCTCTTGGGTGTGTGTTGCTCACGGACACAGTGGCACGCTGGAGTCTCGCTTTACACACTCGGCACATGCAAACTCCTCTTATCACAACTGCCCTTTCATGTAGTGCGGCGTAGCAGTGAAATATGAATTGAGGGGACGAAGAGACTGACGCACGCAGAGAGGCTGTGTGTGTGTGTGTGTGTGTGTGTGTGTGCACAGCAAGACTGACGAAAGAGCATCGATATAAACAAAGAGCGAGGAGGAGTGGAAGAGGTTGGAAATAATGCTGAGGGGGAAAAAACAGGGAAATGGACACACAGAGAAGAGAAAAGAACGGCGGGGGGCGAGAGGGAGGCTGGGAGGTGTGTAAAGGAGACGAGCCCAAGAGGGCGAGAGAGGGAGAGAGACAGAGAGAGAGAAAGAGACCCAACAAATAACCAGTACAACCCTGCTGGGGAAAAAAAACAAAACAAAAAAAATGACTAGAGATGTCTAGTGGTTCCTGATGGGTTTTAATGGCTTTCTGATGGTGTGTAATGGGAGCTGTAATGGAATGTGTTGTTCCTGATGGTTCCTGGCAGCTTGTCTACTGTTACTACTGTAAGTATTGTTATTACTGTCAGAAACTGAAAATCGCTACCACTGTGCCTGCAGTATTTTTACTGGGAAATAAGCATTATCTAAAGACTTGAAATGAAAAGACACGGCTAATGGGCAACATTTTTTCATCAGCTATGCAGGTATTAAAAAAAGGTACTGATATAGATATATCAAAATAAATGAACGAATGAATGAAAAGATAAAAATAAATGTGATCCAATGCATCCCTATACATATTATATCATATATATATTGTATCATTATTGGCCCATAATGGTAAAGCCGTTCTGAATTGGACTGGATTGAACAGAGAGAGAGAGAGAGAGAGAGAGAGAGAGAGAGAGAGAGAGAGAGAGAGAGAATGAACACTGAGTGAGAGAAAAGACAGAGGTGTGAGAAAGAGGGGACAGAGACAGAGAGACAAAGACAGTGAGAGAAATGCCAGCCATGGTTAGAGAGAGTGAGTGAGAGAGAGAGAGAGAGAGAGAGAGAGAGAGATGGACACTGAGGGAGAGAAAACCCAGTAGTGGTTATGGAAAGACAGAGGAAGACATAGACAGAGGCAGATGAAGACAAAGTGAGAAAAAGATGATGTGAGAGAAAAGCCAACAGTGAGAAAGAGAGAGAGATGTATAAGAGAGAGAAGTCAGAAGACAGAGTGAGAGAAAAGCCAGCAGTGGTTAGAGATAGAGCGAGAGAGAGAGAGAGGGAGGGAGGAAGGGAACGAGCTTGTCATTCTGCGGCATGTCTCCTGCGGGTGAAGAGTTCAGCTGCTTCAAAGCGTCGCTGCTACACTGGACACAGTGGGCACTTGCAAAAAAAACCCACCGCTCCGGCCGCGATCTGCTCAATAATGCAGTACATCATGATGCAACACACACACACACACACACACACACACACACACACACACACAGTCTGAGAGCCGTGTTCAGTGCCGGGACCGTGTTCACCACAGACGCAAGAGCAGTACGCAGGTTACATAATGCTATTATGAAATAGGATAAAAGTTGTGCTGTGACTGTCTGTGTATCTCTATGTGTGTGTGTGTGTGTGTGTGTGTGTGTGTGTGTGTGTGTGTGTGCGCGTGCGTTTCCCAGTGGCGCTGCAGTAAAGAAGCTCAGCTGAAACCTACAGTGAGCTCCAAAAGTCTGAGACCAACACCTGCTTTATTTCATCACTTCATCACACACTGACACTACATCTCACTCAGACTCCTACTCCACAATACTCCATCAGTCCCACACTAATCTACACAATCAGCTTCACTCCAATCTACTGAACATCCTACACACAACTCACACTGTCGGATTCTCCATTCTGATTGGTCAAAAGCTTTTCTATAATAACCTCACTGTTTCTATAGTAACAGCTCATTCACAGGGACTTGTGATTGCTGATATGGTGACGTTTTCTGGAAGGATATTTTTATTCATCATTTATGGAAGGAGTCTCCAGTGTCAGCGCTTTGTAACAGTCAGAGGTAAAGCTGGAACTTTTCCTTTATGACAGCTGGTGCCTGCTGGAATAACTGTTTATGTAGGTTTATGTCACTTGTCATGAAGGGATTATGTAGGTGTCATGTAGGCTTCTGGACGCTGCCCTTCAGTATCACCAATGTGTATACATAAATGGATAAAAACCATGTCATTCTTAAATCGATTAAAGTCATAATCGATGGTAAATTGCTGTAGAGTAAATACTTAAAAATAATAAACTTTTGGGTAGTAACTGTAACTCCACTTCATCACACCACCCTGTCAGTGATTATTTTCCCACAACAGCACAACATGGAGTGTTTATTTCTTACATATTGCATTATACTAACACAAGTGGTCCATGTAATTACTCATGAAATTGTGTTTATTTTGTATTTGTTTAAAGAATACAAGTTTTGGATCCCACTTGCTGGATCTTAACATGAGTGTGTGTATGAGAGAGCTGCAGTGTCAGTCCTGCCTGTAAGATCATACACACACTTTTTTCATGATGCATGATCTTGTGGATGTTTGGAGGTTAAGTAAGCAATATCACATGAGCAAGCCTGTTGCTGAATATCGGCACGGCTGTGACTCGGCTGAAGGCATGAGGTCGCTGGTAATCGCAGCCGTGCTGATATTCACTACAACAGCACGAGTGTGAGTGTGATATTGCTTTTACATAACAGTTCTGTACAGAGGTTAACATCGAGTAACTGACATTTCAGACACAATATGGCAAAATATTTTGTTAATTGTTGCTCCGTCAACGAAAATACCCCCCAAAGAAGCCTCAGCTGGGTAGAGCATTGCGTGTTGCCATGCCAACACACAGGCCGACTGACAGCCCATAGTAAGTGTAGTAATGGTTTTAATGTAAAGTACTAGACAGGTGGAGTGATATAAACAGTGAAATGTCCCAGTGCAGTTACACTAAATATCAGCACTCTTGGTACATTACACATGCTGGACTGCTCATGATATCACCTGCATGAGGTGTGACTGAATGTTGAATGCAGCAATAAAGTTGACTTCGGAAAACTGGAACTTTGAACTACGTCCTTTTCGGCCTAAATGTTGGCAATGTTCATCGTGTACTGTATGCAAGAAGACTTGCAAAGCTCCTTTTAGTAAGCTGGAAAAAGACATCAGACTGTGTGCTTCATTATATATAAACTACTATAAAGGTAAGAAAAAAACTATTAATAGAAATGCACACCCAAGTTAACGTTACCCTGACACTATGACTTTATTGTAAGATGAAAAAAACAAAACAAAACAAAAAAACGTTAGATGTTGCTGCCTTGCTGAACTACAGAATGTAAACAGTGCTACCGGAGACACAAGACTCGCACTACTTCAAAATGGAAATACGTCATAGCCCTGAGTGGATGAGTTACGAGTAGAGCAGAACTCAGTAGAGGGGTGGAGACTTGTGTCCTTTTTTAAATTTGTTAAGATCTAGGAATCTTAGAAGAGACAAACATGCAGTGTTTTGGCCAGGTACGAGGATACCTCCATGTGTGTGTGTGTGTGTGTGTGTGTGTGTGGGCTCCTTATCAGTGCCCATCTGTTGAAACCCAGCCTCAGCCGGTGCAGAGGGACTAACAAGGCAGCGGTAATTAGCCGCTTGGTGCTAACGGCACCAATCAGACGGTCGGAGCTGCTAACTGGCTGATCAGGGCAGGAGGGGGCCGGAGTGACCTACTTTACATAAGCGATGATGCAACAACGAGCAGGTATGAGCAGAAACGGAGACGCTTTTCTCACTGTTGCTGGAGCGGACATGCTGTCTTGCTTTCTCGTCTGTCACACACACACACACACACACATGCACGCACACCCAGAGTATAACCAACATTTCGGCACCATCCCTGATATCCAGGTGATAATTTCGCTCAACACTCATGATCCCTCCTGCATTCACACACACGTCAAACACCTCGGCTGCTAAAAGACAAAAACTCAGTAATGACTCATTTAGCCAGCCAACCTTGTCTCTCCTGCCATGAGTCAAGCTTTTTCACTCAAGGTGAATGTGTGAAGGGTGAGGACAGAGTGGGTGTAAAAACAGGATGGAGATTTTAGCACATTTTAAGCGATGTATCAGAGACCAGAACTGAACAGATTAGACTCTACTCCGTTCCACAGTGAGAACATTTACATGTATAAAATCTACTGATACATTATTTAGCTGGCTCTGTAACTGCTGTACCTACCTACATACCCTTTATTAAAAAATTGTTATTATTATTATTATTATGATGTAATAATATTTAGTGTAGCTCTTTTGCCTGCATGTGCTGAGTGTGTGTCCTTTACCAAGCTGTCACTCACGGCTGTTAAGCTGAGAGTTCACTTCTCTCTTGACTGGAAATAAACGAGTTGCTAAACTGTTGCTGCTTTCTGTCCGTGTGTGAAACGCCGGCACGCTGACCCCGAGTTTACACACATGAAACGAGTCCATTAGATCTCACTCTCTCGCTCTCGGAGTGTTTCCCGTATACTGTATCTGTTTACTGTTTACTCCTTCACTCTTTTTTCTGTTGCTCTCTTACTGTTTCTCTCCTTCTCTCCTCTTTCTTTCTCTCTCACCCACACTCTCCCTTTCTCACTTTCTGTCTCACACACACACACACACACACACACATGCAGGAATTGTGACCCGGGGCCCGACAGTTTGGCCGCACACGTATAAAGAGGCGCTCTGTAGCAGGAGCTGAGTCACATCGCAGCGCAAAAGACGGAAAGAGCAAGAGTACATCAGCGACTGGTGTGAGGGACCTGTCATACACACACACACACACACACACACACACACACACACACACACACACACACACACACACACACACACAAGCTGCACTGAATCATTCTCCATCATCCACTGTAATAGACTCCATCTCTCTGCTTCTCTCTCTGCCTCTCTCTCTCTATTACAAACTTGTCCATGTCGACCCAAATAAAATATAAAACTAATTTCATGACGCTACTCAGGCAGAAAAAAACAACAACAACAAAAAAAAACAATCGCATACTATTTAGCCAGGACGTTTTATTGATTGTGACTCATGATAGGATGATTGTGTAGGAGTTTGACGAGTGTAATTTCGAAACGATTTAAAGCAAATTCATGATAATTATCTTCACCAGCTTCTAATGCCGTATGAATATTACAAAGCTATCCTGATCATCAGTGATAATGTGTCTATAATCTGTGTTAAAGGGATACTCTAGTGTTTTTCAACTTCATCTCTAACACATCTATAGCCTATGTGCGATCACCAGACGTAACAACTTTGACACGCTTTCCTGCACTGAGGAAAGCTAATCCACACATCAGCATGTTTTTAGGAGGCAGGAGGTAAACCGGAGAACCCTGAGGAAACCCCACACAGACACGGGGCAGCAACACGAGCAATTTGTCTATGTAAATAGTTTCCCCTGACCACCACACGTCATTTTACAAAAAAAAAAAAAGGTGCCAATTGTCCCTAAGCACAGGACTCCTTGTGCAAGCTGTAAGAATGTTTCCTGTAATGAAGTACAGGTGGAATGCCACTTAATCACGTTTAAAACACTTAAATCCTAGGAAAGAAAAAGACAAAGGCTATCTAAAATGTGATTAGATGTGAGGGAGCCTGGAAGTGGGTATGGCATGTGCCTGTCACTCCAGACTAAAACCACTCCAGACTGGCAGGACAGACGAGTGTCTGAGAACTAGGCTCTGACCTTCAACCCTAGAGAGCATGAGATGATGATGTAACCATGTGCAACCTTACCAGACTCCACTGCAGGAACGGTAACACAACTACACATTCAGCATCACTGCCTTGCTCAAAGAAAATAGTGACAGGACAGGAGGTGGGGCAAAAGTTGGCAAAGAAAAGTGGGCGGGGCTACGAGTTGCTAGTGTGATATGGACACACAAACAACTGAACATATGCAAAACCACCCAATTTTAATTACTGTCGTCTAGTTAGAAATAAAAGTGATTGTGTAAATTATAAACATGTGGTGCATTACGGTCTACTAGAGTCAGAATGAGCCAAAACCACATTTGCTCTTCACGCTTAGCTCAATGCTGTTTATTTATGGCAGAAACACTGACACCATTCTATTTGGGTAAAAACAAACGCATCACGTCCATAGCAGCATGACGAGCTTCACTGACTGGTTCAGAAACAAATATCTGGAGCCAACAAACTCGGATAATGCTTCACAATAGGTGCAAAAAGGAACCATACTTGTGTCTCTCACTTCCATTGCCAGTCGCCACATTAATTCCAGTCGCCACATCAATTAAACTGTGTTTCCATAATAGTATTTTTTCCCCGGACTTGATTCCCCATGTTTGGTACGATTGTTTAAGTGTGAACTCTGTCTCTGAGCCTGGGAGCAGTCCAGAGATCCAATTCCTCGTCTTCTTGAAAAACTGTGATCGGGTTTTTCTTTCAATCGAACAGCGGCATGATCCAAATGAGATGTGGAAGCTATCTGTTCTTGGTGCCACATATCGAGTAATCTGATTGGTTCAATTCCTCACGCTACATTTTGTGATTCCGAGGAAAGAGTTGTTATGGTTACTGATATATAAAACCACACTTGCATTAAAGTGTAGCTGTAATTAGTTCACTTTCGTGGCGCAAGTACTTGCACTGAGAGCATCTCGAGCTGGCCTGCATGGCTAAAAATCTTCTTATAGGAGATCTGCTCCTTGTCTGCAGGTACTCCTGCACCATGACACCATTGTTCTGCTCACATTTGATCATCAACAGTCGCCTGGCATCCTGTTGCTGTAAATCACCAGCTCTTGTTGAAAACAGCTGATTTTTGTTTAGTTTGTCTCATCGCATCGCTTATGGTATGAGAATATTGACTCATGGCACATCAAGCCTTCTCTTTAGGCTAACATTAGTGTTTTGGGCTTGTGAGATGAAAAATAAAATGGCTGTTATATAAGAGTTCAATATGCAGTGTACTGAAGGGCTGCAGGAGGACTGGAGATTCAGTTAGTTCAATTCAATTTTATTTCTATAGCGCTATATTGCTATAGGTGTCTCTTCTGGGTGACAGCGGATAGTAGGATTATAAATCATTACTCTTTTACAGTTATATACTGTAAAGTGAAAAACACTACTGAGTGCACTGAATGGATGTTCAGTATCCCGAGAAGCTTGGAATTTCAATCCAAATGCAACAATCTTGCATTTCTGCATCTAACGCATATTGCCTCCGGTGCGTTTCTGAAGCTCCCTGACAGCAGCATTGTGGGATATTTGAGATTTATACATAGCCACAGAAATCTGGTGTCTCTGAAGATGGTGACAGATGAAGAGCGAGTCAGAACACCTCTCAGTGTTGAACTACAGTCGGCCCGTCTTCTAAAGTTCAGATAAAGATTGGGCCCGTGGCCCCAAAAGAGCAATCGATAGGTTTGTTTTGGCACAGCACTGCTGGGCATGAAAAGGATATCGACTGCACAACATGAAAAGGAATTGACCCTCGAGTTTCTGCCTAAAATGCAGGAGTGAAGGGAAGGAGTGAAGGAAAGGCGTTTTGGATGATGGTGGTAGTGGGGGGGAGGGAGGAGGGGAGGGGGGGAGAACAGAGTGATAGAAAGAACGAGAGGAATAAATAATACAAGACCAGGACAAGCCAGAATTTTGCAGAGATTTCCACTCGTTCTAATTATTTCCTGAAGTCTCAGACACTTGCTCAGTAAGAGCGTCCACAGAAGTCTGACCTCACTGCCTTCCCATTCCCACAGATCTCAGCCGGAAAACATGCTAATGATGAGTTCATGGAAGTGTACACACCCAGTCTTGTGCTCTGGAGCTCCATCTCTCATAAATGGGCCTTGCAGCATAAAGCTGAATCTATTTATTGTTATTTATACCACTGTTGAATTCTCAAATCTGATTGGTCCAAAAGCGTTAAAGATAGAATTAATGGTGGAGTTACTACTACACGGCATAGCTTTTCTTACGAGTTAATAAATCATTATACACTGTATGTATATTTTTATATTTTTCATAAAATCAGGTTCATCCATAAATTGATTTAAGTTAATAGCTTTGCTCCTAAATGCTCAGCTAGTAAGCTTAAAATTTACATACTACCATATTGTGTTTTTATTTGGATGTATCCATGGAGACACTGGACTGTTTGCTTGCTATCATTATTTATTTGAAAAATTGGTATCCAACACCCTTAATACCACAAATTCTCGATTCTGATTGGTGTTGATTAATTTTCTCTAAGCAGTACTTCCAGTTGCAAGGCAAATGACAGATTTACATGAATGTGCTCGTTCTAATACGTTATTGTTTCTATACTAACAACGTACACAAGGATTCGTCATATAAACCGAGTGGGTTAAAAAAAATATGTTGAAAGAAAAACATATAAATGTTGCTCTGCTTAAATTTTCTGTAAGGAGACGTTTATGTAATATTTATGGAAAGAGTCTCCAGTGTCAGCGCTTTGTAACAGGAAGTTTTCCACTACCTGAAAGTTTTTAGGACTTTCACTTCATAGTTTCTTGGCAAGAAACAATATTTTTTTTGTTTTGAAAAGAGAGAAAAAAGAGAAGCTGATGAGGGAAGGGCTGTTTATAGCTATAACATAAGTGATAACAAGAACCAACCTCGCTGACGTTCCAATACAAACACCGGGAACGGATAAAAAGACGTCATTTTTTAATAAATATAAAATTGGAATCCTGTGGCATAACAGAAATAAAACACTTCAGGACGTGCTGTTGTGGGAAAGTAAACAAGTTCCACGTCACACCACCCAGTAGTTGATTATTTTCCTACAACAGCACATTTCTTAACAGACACACATTTCTCAGCTTCATATTTTGACAGAATTTCATCATTCTGAAATCCAGCATGCACACTAAGGCCAGACGAAACAACAGTATGAATATATTAACACTGCGTGCAGTTTTCAGGGTATCGGAGGCTAGTGTAACTGACTGGATGTCAATTTCCAATTTTGGACACGTGGTTTTATTTTCCCGCAGCACTGAGAGCCTGAACATCTTACCTGAGAGTTTCATGAGCAGCTCAGACGCCACCTTGACGTTGATGTCGTGGCTGAGGATGCTGCCCTCTTGGCGCGGCCTCCCTGGCACCGCGGGCGCCTCGTGGCCCAGACTGAACGATGGACATCTCGCTGGACTCAACGCCTCCTCCGCCTCGGGCTCCTCCTTCACGCAGAAGCCACTCTTCAGCGCCTCCTTCTGGTTTGCCGCTGTGACGGAGAGATAAAGACAGAGGGATGAACCAGGCATTTGGAACCATCTTTCCTCCTGACCAAAAAAAAAAAGACGAGATACAAAATAGGATTTTCTCCATCTGGTGCTTTATCACTGAAGCAATAGTAATAACCGTCATGCGTTTGAAGTGCAGGAGGGATGTTTATTTATTTATTCGCTTTTTTTTCGCGTCCAGTGCCTCAGGGGCTGAATTTGTTCAGCGGGCTCGTTTTGCATCTGGGCCACACATAAAGAGCTTGGAGAAGGATGCTGGGAGGAAGGTGAACCAAGCAGCACTGCAGGGTTATTTTAGGAGAGACATGATCGAAGAGTTGTAGTAGCATCCTGAGACTCGACACACAGTCTAGTGTAATAAACTCAGAGCAGGAGGACATACAGGGCTTTAGCGAACAACACGGGGATTATCAAGGCCTTTCATCTCTTCCTGTATGTTTCCCTCAGCTTTTAGCGCAAGCCATGGTGGAACCAACTCATATATCATACATTTGATCTGAAATTCTGTACATAACCTGAGAATGTTTACAGAATCAGGGGGTCAACAAAATTCCAAACCTGAACATGAATCACCTTCCATTTTGTACAATGCACAGATAAGTAACCGTTGAAGAAACCTCCAGATTTTTAGCCACCTGGAAAACTTTGAGAAGAGCAGCAAGGAACTCCTCTACCGTGTTATTTATTCTGACAACCTCTGCCTCGACAACTGCCCCTGACACTCACACCTAGGGTGTGCTGTTATAGGAAACTAATCAACTTTGAGGTGGAGCAGTAATCAGCGTGGTGCAAAGTGGAGTCCTAGTTACCAGGCCAGAGTTGATTATTTTCCTATAACACCATGCCTAAAGTGTTTTATTCTAAAGCTGTCAATATTTTGTTCATTAAAGAATGAAACTTTTTACTTTTTATCAGTTTATAGTTACATTTAATGTTGTGGAACTGATTTTGGTAGGGGTGACAAAAATATATACTGTATATAGCGCAATACTTGAAGTCATTTCTGTAATACATGATATGGATCACAGGTTTGCTAGCAACATGGCAGCAAAGCAAAAAAAAAAAAAAAAAAAAACTGAGTTTATTTATTAATTAAATAAATTAATTAATAAAATTAATTTATTTAACACTGAAGAGGGAAAATAAAATTAAATTTTTTTTACAGAACTTTTAACTATGAAGTACAACATCTTTATAAAAGCAGCTGTATCCAAATCAGTTCATCATTGCTATTAAAAATGTTTTACAAATGTATGAAAACATATCTTGATACACACAATACCTCAGAAAAGTGTATCACTTTATCGATATCATCATAACACCCAGCCATATTTCCAGCATAACATTCTTCACCTGAAAAGATGTGAAATGTTTGATTACACGGCTGACTCCAAGTAGTGAAAATGCACACACGCAGATCTTTCATATATTTTTCATATCAGCGCATGATAAACTTCTCCAAGCACTGACAATAATACAGTCGCTCTGTATAAGCCAGCGTACGTTTACACTGCTGTCTGCACTTCAAATAGAAAGCAAACACTTTATTTGCTGAAGAGGAGTAGGATCTCTGTGAATACCACTATGCTCTATTTGCATAAAAAGCTCATATCTTTCTCTGACACATGAGCACAAAGCCCTTCTGTATGCTGCTCCTTGTTAAATCATGTCCTCTTTACATACACACTGGTGTTTATTTGTCAAGCTCGTGCTTATCGTTTAGCTAACTGTCAGGATTAGCCCGGCGCAAAGGCGAGGATTTGATAATGCCAGGGAATAAAGCCATCAGGTCAATTTCAGAGTGTGATTAAAATGGCGTGTGCTCAAAATGATGACGAGGTGCTCTGAGAGTAATTAAAGCGGCCGCTGCTGGCCCCCGGGCCGCGTTACGGCCAGGTCACATCTAACAAACTGACTGCACAGCATGTTTGTTTTGACTGTCTCCATTAAGCCTAAAGGCTGCTGAGTATGATGTGTTATTATGCACGGTGGAGTAATGGGGAACGGAGCAGAGCTGCTTCACGGGTTAGCATGAGGCTAATCAAGCCCTTCCTGCTCATGCTATATGCTGCAGAAGTAGGCCATTTCTAATCAGGCATGGATTAATAATTAATATCAAGACATGGAGCAACTTTCTTACACTGCCAAGAACAGAACACAGGCCTGTGCTTCTCTCTGACAAAAACTCACACTACACCCCGCTTTCCCCAGTGGGCCTTCTCTACACAAAATATCTGTCCATCTTTTCACATGCTATTTTTTTCATTCTCACTGAGACGAGATGATTGACACGTGATCAACGTTCTGATGTGTGAAAGATGGAGTCAAAGTGGATGACGATTCAATACCATGTGATAGAGCTGGTTTAATAGACTATGGTATAATATAATCCCAATCAGTATTGTGCATACAATTTAATCACACCTCCATCTCTTAGACTGACAGGCATTAAAAGGACAGAGGCCACACCTTCATCTCTCAGACTGACAGACACAGAGGCCACACCTCCATCTCTTATACTGACAGACACAGAGGCCACACCTTCACTGAGACTGACAGACACAGAGGCCACACCTCCTTCACTGAGATTGACAGACACAGAGGCCACACCTCCATCTCTTAGACTGACAGACACAGAGGCCACACCTCCATCTCTTAGACTGACAGACACAGAGGCCACACCTCCTTCACTGAGACTGACAGACACAGAGGCCACACCTCCTTCACTGAGACTGACAGACACAGAGGCCACACCTCCTTCACTGAGACTGACGGACACAGAGGCCACACCTCCTTCACTGAGACTGACAGACACAGAGGCCACACCTCCTTCACTGAGACTGACGGACACAGAGGCCACACCTCCTTCACTGAGACTGACAGACACAGAGGCCACACCTCCTTCACTGAGACTGACAGACACAGAGGCCACACCTCCTTCACTGAGACTGACGGACACAGAGGCCACACCTCCTTCACTGAGACTGACAGACACAGAGGCCACACCTTCACTGAGACTGACGGATAGAGGGGCCACACCTCCATCTCTTAGACTGAAACACAGAGACCTGAGTGTCTCTTTGCTTTCTACACCTTCTCTCTTGTTCCTCTCCCAGGTGAGTGGCGATGTGATCCCTCACTCCTGACATGGTTAACACTCGCCTCCCAGCAGCTATCTGATGTCCTCTTGCCCCAAACCTCGTAAATACACACTCCATAACAGCGCAGACGAGTGTGTCATCAATCTGCGCCGGGCGGGAATTCGGCTGAACTGATGGCTCTGATTAACGACGACGTGTGTGTAAAATGCAGTTGGACGGAGATCCTGGCCAGGTGACGTGACATGGCCGGCAGGGTGTGTGACCTTCAGCACAGAAGCGAGTGGTGTGTATGAGGGGCACCGGAGGGGGCGCGACTCGGGCACCGGCTGGAAATGTCACCAGTCAGGCGTCAGCGGGCGGACGGAGCGAGGCCGGGTCAGCACCTGGAAGGGCGTCCTCTAATTAAGAGCGTGTTGGGTCGCGTGTCCTATCAGACAGGGACAGGGCATTACACAAACATCCCCCCAAACACACACACGAACACTTCCTCTCGAAAGCACACATAAAAGTACAAGTTGGAGACGCGAATGCAGCGACAAAGTCGCACCATTCCGGTGACCTTTCAGACTGTGGCTAAAAATAGGGAGAAATTTCCATTCAAATTCATGTTACAGTGAGCGCTGAATAATTTATCAGTTTGATCCGTCAGCCAGTTTGTGTTTTCTTATCCATTTTTTCCTTTAAGCCCCTAAAGCCCACAAGGTCTCCAAAATACATATCATAAGCCGTGTGAAATGAGACGAGTCTGATTCTTCGATTTGAATTTCATTAAAGCTGTTCCGAAATATCTGTCTGCTTTAAAATTCCACGACAAAAAAACACTGCCTTTCCAAAATTACACTTAAAGTGATACATGCTATGTTCCTCTTCCCCAAAATGTGGTCAATCTGCCAATCTGGTGTCCAGAGTTTGTAGTGGAATTATGAGACTAACAAGCTAACAAGCAAGGGAAACTTAGGGACTCCGGATCAGCATTGTGGAAACTACTTAACTGAGTGATCACACAAGATTTGGCTGAGCGATAACCATTTGTACATACAGTTTAATAAAACAAGAAGTCTTGTTTAGCCTTAACGCAGTCCATCACTCATATGAAGTCCCTCTTATCACCATGGCAACTGCAGTAAAACCTTTATATTTCTATAAGTCTCTTCTGCAAGTTTTCAGTCACCGTTTTTCATCTGTCTAATCATTCTGCTGTATGTGAGTAAGAAACAGCAGGCACGTCTAACACAGGAGATGGGAATTACTGTAGCGGAGGAGTGGGTTTTGTCGAAATAGGAAAACCTTGCGACATTTCAACATTAGCGTGTCAGTCAGTGGGGGGGAAAAAAATCTACAAATGAAACTAAATTTATTTCAGCCGAATAATTTCGGACACACAACTCCACAATTGAACATTAGGCCATGTCTCCTGCCAGAGTCTTAATACTGAAGAAGAAAATATTTCAGCTTCATTCAAAACCTAGGGATCTTTAGACTCAAGCTACGACTGTCATGTGTTTTTTTTGTCTATTTTTAACATTATAACAGTGTGTCAAATTATTGGAGAATAGTGAATAAAATGGCTAAACGACAATAAATTTGTTAAATACACTTCCTTGTCTTTGTGCTACTTGATCACAGTAACATCAACACTCTCTGCACTCTGGCTACTGCAGCCGTTCTCATTGTGGCTGTCAGCTGGCCTCTCTCTCTCTCTCTCTTTCCCCTCATCCATCTCTCTGGCAGATGCTTGTCGGGTCCTCCTCACCTCTGCCTCTGTCCTGACTGGCCACTATCACTCCACTTCATTAGCCCTGCACCCCTGTAACAGCGGCGTGCTCTCCGCTGCTAATGTCAGCATGCTGGCTTCAGGGGCCAGACACGGCCGTGTGATTCTGCACACACAGGTACAGGAGCTGGCAGTCACAACAAAGCCTGACGGTCCCCAAGACTAAAGAGACGGGGGGTGGTGGGATTACCCAAGCCTGAGCAAATTAACAAAAAAAAAAAAAACCACCGATGACACTGATCAGTGCAAATAAAGAAAATATCTTGAACATAGTCAAATTGAGCTAAATTTGCTTCTCATTATGACATTACGATTAACCGAGTATAAGATTATTAAGCCCAAGTTTAGACACATTTACTAATTTCTGCTTCAAGAAACAATCGATATATGAATTTTGTATAATTTCTAATGGCAAACACCTTATAGTCAAAAAAAAAAGCGTTTTAATTTAGCTAATGTGGTCGTTTCTGCAGTGTTTCTGTTTACAAGAGTATAATTATTCCAGGGAAATATGGACGTGTGAGACAATCACAACATACCAATCAGCTGTGTCTTTTTTTAATTTCTAAATTATGAATTATGGCATATTTAGTGACTACACTTTTTTTACATATAGACATTAGGATGTTATGATACCTGGTTCTGAGTGTTGAGATAATTGTTTATTTAAACTAATGAGCATAATGTGAACTAACCATTGCTTTATACACTCACCATCCACTTTATTAGGAACACCTGTACATTCATGCAGTTGTCTAATCAGCCAATCATACGGCAGCAGCACAGTGCGTGTAGTGCACAGGACTACAGCCAGACTGGTCTGAGCTGACAGGAAGGATATAGTAACTCAAATAATCACTCTTTACAACCATGGTGAGCAGAAAACCATCGCAGCATACACAGAACACACTGGGTTCCACTCCTGTCAGCCAAGAACAGGAATCTGAGGCTATCATTGGCACAGACTGAAGATTAGAAAAAAATCTTTTTCCAGTCTGGCTGACATTAGTGGAACCTGATGTGGGGTCTTCTGCTGTTGTAGCCCATCCACCTCAAGGTTTGATGTGTTTGCATTCAGAGATGCTTTTCTGCTCACTATGGTTGTAAAGAGTGATTATTTGAGTTACTATATCCTTCCTGGCAGCTCAGAGCAGTCAGGTCACTCTCCTCTGATCCCTCATCAACAAGCTGTTTCAGACTAACAGGATGTTTTTTTTTTGTTTTTCGCACCATTCTGTGTAAACTCTAGAGACTGTTGTGTGTGAAAATCCCAGGAGATCAGCAGTTTCAGAAATACTCAAACCAGCCCATCTGGCACTAACAACCATGCCATGGTTAAAGCCACAGAGATCACACGTCTTCTCCATTCTGATGTATGATGTGAACATTAACTGAAGCCCTTGGCCTGTACCTGCATGATTTTATGCATTGTGCTGCTGCCACATGATTGGTTGATCGGATAACTGCATAAATGTGCAGGTGTACAGGTGTTCCTATTAAAGTGGACGGTGAGTGTACGTCAGAGTGGATGCTGTGTTCTCGGTCTCCGTGCACCAGAAGCCACAGAATGAATAGAGGTTTTAATCCACTGCTTTTTGAATTTATATTTTAATCTCGATGCCAACATGTCAGCCTTCTCTCCTCGTCCTCCGCTCTTTCTCTAGCCAGCATGTTGAGAAGTGAAATGAATAGGTAACGCTAATCCGTGGCTGCCTATGGAGATATTTTAATCTCGGTGGCTGCACGGCTCTGGACCCAGCATGCAGAAGCACAGACCTGGCGTGATGCATATTGGAAAAAAAATGAGAAAGCCGTGCCTAGTGCAGATCACACGAAAGAAGAAGCAAAGGATAAATGGAAATGAGGAGAGCAAATAAGTAAATAGTGATGGAAGACAGTCTTAGTCTGTCCAATGTTCTTTTGTGGATTTTTAAACTCAATTTAAAAGGTTAACACAAAAGGTGAAATAACGGACATTAACATGGCAGTGTTTAATGTAATGCAATTAGTGTTTTGCTGGTAGTGTATATTATAACCGCTGGATCCAAACAGGGTTCAGGACTAGTTCACTTCCATGAACTTATCAGCTTTAGTGGAAATCACATTGATAAAGCATTAATAATTTCTCTGTAAATGTTCTATAGGCGAAAGTCACATGCACCAAATAGCAGTAGCTGTATCGTGGTAAGGTCGGATTTAAACGTCTGTCATTCGTGAACAATTCTTTTAAGCTGACGTTACATTGTACAATTTACGAAATCCACACATCGTAAAAGAATTCTTTGGTCGTGAGTTGAGAACACATGATGTGACGTGCTCAATTTAGTGCTGTTGCGACCAGTAGTCAGTTCTGGAAGAGTCAGATTTTTTAATAAAAATTTCAGAGTGTGACTGCTGTTCGTCTAAAATCTAAAAATCTTTTTTGTCTAAAAAAGGATGGCACAGGATGACATGAAACTCATGGGACAGCTACAAATACAGTAGCTGGAAATACCCTTATAATATACTTCAAACACGAAGGAAGCGATTGAAGAGAAACTATTTTAGACATTTGACCTTGCTGTGACCTTGACCCTGTTTGGATCCAAAATCTAATCAGTTCATTTGGCTGGTTATGAAGATAATTCCATATAAATCCTACAGAACGTTAAACAACTCGTTCTTGAGATACTGCGCTCACGGGAATCGCGGATGGATAATGCCTCCACCAATCAGTGGCATAAAAACCATCTTTATTGCCTCAAGCTCACTGTGAAGATGTTTGTGTTTATGCGAGCCCATTTTCTGCATGAGCTGATTTCCGGATCGTGCTGCTTGATGACGTAAGCAGAGCTTAGTCATTTTCTTTAATTGCAGGTCTATCGTTAGAGGATCTTTATCGTATAAACTGACATGGAGAACACACGTTATAACACTGTTAGATCTGCCTGTTATAGAATTCTGCCCAGATTTTATTGGGTTAAAAGACCAATGAAATCACACAGCGTAAAAAAAAGTCTGTTTTTTGTAGCTGTAGGAAATGCTGTTACTCTTGCCATTGTGTCACTCAATTACAACGCTTCAATCAAAACCTCTTTTCAGCATCTGAGCTGTTTGTTAGTGTGAATGGAGAGGTGTGTGTTTGACTCTGAGCTGTGTGTACGAAGCAGCGTTACTTGTCAGTTACCAGGAAAAAGGGAAACAAATCTTCTTAATGAAGCACAGACATAGCAGCACAAAATCTTTAACGCAGGGATTCTTCCACATTTATAGTGCCTTGCTGATTTTACAAATATTTGAACAGACTTTATAAAATGCAATTTGAAGGTAGAGTAAGATTTCATGAAACAATTTATGGCAAAAATTGTGTCCTGTTTAGAACTGAAAAGAGTCGACTCTTATTTGTGAGCTGAGTCAAAAGCTCTGACTCACTGAATAGAGTCGGAATTCCCAGTACTATGAGACGGGACGTGAAACATGAAGAGAAGAGGTTTATGGGTAAGTGGAGCTCACAGAAGCCGAGGTACACTCCTCCAAACAAAATCCCAAACACAGGTCAAACTGTGTGTCAGGCTGATTGCTGATTTACTGATAATGGGATAAGCACACGCACGCACACAAGCAAACACACACACACACACACACACACACACATACATACACAGCAAATCACACTCAAGTCAAAGCAAACTAAAGCAAAAGCAGTATAAGGACATGGTGTAACGTTCCAAGCATTTAAACAATCTAACTTTAGAACAGTGAAGTGACAATGAATTCCTGGAAGGAGATCAGGAAGCTGGGGATGAAAAAAAAAAATGAAAGGAGACACAAGTCTTTTCTGCGCAAGTCTTCATGATAAATTATGTCACAATACATGAATTATTTTTTGCAATATCGTCCTAATATTTCTAACGATTACAGACTCTGATTAGAAGCAGCTGAATAAATGTTAAGATTAAATGTTAACCAGATTTTGTACAGAATGTTTCTCCTTTCTGTGTTAAATAATTTATTTTCATAGACATTAAATAAAAGTACTATCAAACTCAATAAGTATTTTTTTTTAAAAGACTACTGTGTTACTGAAAGTATTTTAGCAAACCTATACATCATGATTATATATTGTGTATTCACGTATTGTGCTGACATCAGTGTCATAATGTCCACTCCTAAATGTACCAAGCACATTTCGGGGCTATACATGGCTGAAGAGGACACGTGTGAGATCCTCGAACAGACAAAGACGTGAAAGAGATCTCTGATTTAATATTAAATGGCACCAAAAGCCTGATCGGAATATGAGCTGAAAGAGTCGACTCACTGAAAAGAGCTGGAGTTCCCATCCTCATTCCCTAGACGGCTAAACCTGTTCCTTTTTTAGCGCCACGCCCCCAAATCGACCTCTGTGCATCATTACTATCATATTTAAACTTAAAAATGGGAGATGGCTTCACATCTTCAACTATGTATTCATCTGAGAAGGCAGGATAATTCTCTCTCTCGCTCACACACACACACACACACAGTATATACACACAGTAGCTGACGGCCTGTGACAGAAGCCACGCCCACCTCTGCAGCACGAGACCCGGGGCGCTCATGCAGTAGCCTGCATTTCAAAGTGCTTCACAGGCTTTTATCTCTGAACGAGGACGGGGATCACTACTGGACGTCTGATGCTCATGTCAGTGTGCGTGGCAAATCAAAGCCGATTGGTGTAACGGACTGAAAAGATCTGCGACGGCCCAAAAAAATGACAGCCCAATTATGTCAGAGGTCAGGGAGAGTTCAGTGTGTGCGCGTGTGTGTGTGCACATGTATGTGTGAGAGCACGTTTTGCCCGGGGATCTAAAAACACTACCCTGCTGTCACTGGCTTCACTCTTCTCCCTCGTCGTCTCCTCCTTTCGCCCCTGTGTGCTGTTCTCTCTCTCACCCTCTCCGTCGGGTCGCTCCTGCAGGAGTGTGACAGTGGCCGACATCAGGAAAGAGCTGTTCATATTCTTCTGCGTGCTTGAGGGCGCTCGAAGCAGTACGCAAACACAGTTCTGTCTCCACGGTGCGCATCCGAGCGGTGTTCAGAAATATTTATGCAGCAGTAAAGCGAGATTAAATTCCCAGCCACTCACATGCCGACACACTGATGTGTGTATCGGCTTTTATTTAACAGGCGTCCTTCTGAGAAAAAAAGGCTTATTTATTGGCTTTCCTGCAATATATCTTCGTGTTTTTGTCGACTTGTGACAGAAAAAATGATTGCATATTTTTACAGGACATTCTGCAGAAGGACACGATAAATGAACAATGATCCCACATTTTGTCATTTGGATCTCACTCAGGTACCATACAAGCCAAACAGGGACGTATGGGCGGAGCCAAACCATATCACAGACTGCTGATTGGACGACCGAATCCTCTCAGACTACTGCTCCTTTATTTCTCCTTTCAAATGCCAGCTTTAAGATTCAATACCACAATTAGGCTCAGTTCCAAATGGCTTCCTATTTACTACACATGTTCACAATTTGTGCAACAACTTTATGTCACATGACTCAAACAGTGTGGATTAAAATATTGGCGCCCTTGACTTCATTCAGGCTATCGTTGCTATTAAAACAAACAACAAATAGCACGAATCAGTACGTCACTGAACCGATCTGAATCAACTAAGATACTGTATATAACCTATTTGTTTGTTGTCAGTAAAATATTTGCACATTTTCAGTACTATTTTACTAACTGTGTCACTAATCACACCACAGATGTGGCTTCTGTCAAACAAAAAAACCTTCAAGAATCATTTAGCTCCACCCACTCAAATTTCGAGCTAATTTACATGATGTCTGAAACCCACTTTTGAGAGTGAGTCCTTGGATTTTTGGCTTATCTTTACAAAATCTGCATCTAAACACTCAGCAGAGACTGACCCTCAATAATGATTAAAAATATGTTGACATTAGTAAACGATAAGGCCACCATGTGCCAATCAATCCCTCAGGCAGCTGTAACTCATGTTTGAGTGAACGGATTTGCAAACGTGAAACGCATACTCAGGAACAAGAATTTTGGTGTACTGCGTTCAGCCAATCAGCTTTCAGCAGACAGTTCTCACTGAGCCACTGTCACAAAATCTATGCTCTCTTTATTTCTTTTTTTATCTTTGTATTTTATTTTACTGTGACTTTACATATCTTTATATTACCTGTTTGCAATAAATAAATAAATAAATAAATAAATAAATGCTTGGACCCCGCAGTTTGCTGCTTGTGGCTATATGTTTTTAACTAATAAATATATATATTTGAATCTTCTCCTTTTCGATACATTTTTTTTTCCTGAGATATCGTGGATATCATGATCTGTTTATAAAATGTGCCTACACACACACACACACACACACACAAACACACACACGACGCATCCATCCAGGAGGTCACACTCTGGAGCTGAGGGCCGCTAATCACTTCCAATTATGGCTTCCTTCTTAATTATGAATTATGCATGAATTTTTAATGAATTTAATGTTCCAAAGGTTTTTTCTGTTTTTTCCTCCCCCACGCCAAGATCTCAATCTAATTACTGTGTGTTAAGCGGGTGAGCGGTGGCCCTGTCTCTGACCTCACGGCTGAACCCTGGGCGAGTGTCTCGCATCAATCTTGCTGTTGACTCACAATAACGCGACACTCGTGCTGCAGTGGAGTTAAACAGCTCTAAACTTCAGGCTTGTCGAAGTGAATAACTGTCAAAATGCGGGCTCTTCGAGAGGCTTTAGAGGCGGCAGGATAATGCCACTTGAGCGTGTGCGACAGTGGACGTGTCTGTACTGCTACATCAACATCTCTTATCGCTATCTAATGATCGGTCTTTTTACTTCTCAATGCTGCTCCTGGAGAAGCCTTAGGCTGCATGGTATAGCATGTGGTCCTGCACTAACACACTTTAACAAGCCTTTAATGGGCTTAAAATGGTGATGTACACTACTCTTTCCCAGGTCTGCTCCTTTAATTGTCTCTACACAATACATTTTAGAGGTTTAACAAGCCTTGTAACCTCGTGAAGGACTTCAGGTTCAGGTGAGTTGGACGTAGGGAGAATTAAAGGAGGATTCATAGTTCTGTTTCGGCTCTGCACTTGAATTAAGTGTGTTACAGAAGGCAAAACTTCTCTCAAATGGTGCCCTTTGCATACTTTCAGAGTGGTGATAGTATATACTACTGTAATATTAACGTAAAAATCCACCCTTATAATGAACGTGAGCTTCAGTCATGATTTATTTTGTAATAAATTTGACTTTTGTTGGTCTGTTTTCCCTTTGATTAACAGTTTCCTACATTTCCCACAATGCAGTTCAACCTACTGATAGTGGTCCAGTGGGATTTAGCCCTGAAGACAGTGATGCAGCGGCACTTTAGTACTTTTGTCTGTCTAGCTCTCTCACCTCCTCATCTGTACACTCTGCTCAAACAGATCAGCTTTCAAAGCTTTCATGCTAATATCGCCATCAATGCCATCACGCGCGTCATCTCATAGATCGCTAGTCTCTGCTGCAACTCGTATAGCTGCACTGCATTCTGGGAATTTGAGTCCAGCATTTGCACCACTACTTCTATGACATTTAACGTCACTGGAACATGATGCATGAGAAAAGAAGCTCTTTTGTTTTTTAGGAGCTAGGAGCAAAATCTGATTATCACTTATGTTTGAAATCCTTGCAATTTTTTCCACCTAACCTTAAACTGTACTGTAACTGCGCTAGCAGTAACAATGTCCTCCTGTGACATCAGCGCGAGACACAACCTCAACCTCAGTACAACACTAACCAAGAAATCAGAACCATAATCACACCTCAGAAGTATTTTCATACAAACGTATGTAATGTGTTTCATGGTGAAGTTTTCCTTTAAAGAAGCACTGCTGGACAATGTTTGTGCTCAGCGATCACATCCTGCTCTACGTAACGGAGGGGCGGAGTCACCAGAGAGCAGTACGGTTTAAATTTTACAGGAAAATGACTACACCATGGACAAAAAAAGTTTTAAAATTTGTGAGTGTTTCAGTTTTTTGGCTAAACTTAAGTTAACTATTCCTCAACACCTTCATGAGCAATGTTAGCATTTTAGCTTAAACATGCAGTGAATAGGAAAGTCTCAGTAATCCAGGAAAAAGGCCACGGTGATCATTTTCAGACGATAACTGTGAAATAGCACATCAAGCGCCTCTGAAACTCACCGGAGAGCTTCATAAGGAGGTCGGTGGCCGTCTTGGTGCTGATGTCGGGGCTGAAGAGTGAGGCAGCCGGGGTGCCCGTGCCTGGACCGGGTGGACTGGCGCTCATCCTGGGCAGATCCAGTGAGCTGCTGCTGCTGGCCGGTCGCTCTCTGACCGGCGGGAAAGGCGGCGTCAGCGCAACGTCCTGAGGCTCCTCTTTGATGTGTGCGTGATTGGAAGAGGGTTCGCCCGGGGTGTGGCACAGAGCGGGAGACGGCGAGGTGCCCGTGCCTGACGCCTGCTCTGCCTCGGCTTCCTCGGCGTCGGTGCACGGCTCCTCTTTGACCTTGAGCTCGGTCCGAGGGAAGTGCTGGTGGCAGCGCATGTGCAGCTTCAAGCTGAAGTGGCGCGATGAGGTGAAGGGACACAGCTCACACTGGAACGTCTCGCCCCGGTCCTGGTGCTGGTGCACCTGAAATGATAAACATTTATTCACTGACTATTAATATTCAAGCACCTGCTTAGTTAAAAGCAAAATCACAAAAAAAATAAATAAATAAAAATAAATAAATAAAAAAATAATAAAATTCTAATTAAGACATTCTGTGCATTGATGCAAAATTCAATATCACTCAAAATAAACTTTAAAAATAAATAATAAAAATCCTAATTAATATTTAAATAGATTCTATTAGTAAAACATGAGTAAATCAATTAGTAAATCAATTAGTAAATCAATACTAAATCATAAATAAATAGTGTTTTTTTTTTAAAAAAAAAAAGTAATTTGACAGCCCTAAAACTTATAGTATTTATTTTTTCCAAATAATAATTCACGACACAAATCTCACCTTCATGTGCGACTTGAGATTGTCTTTGCGAGCGCAGCGGAAGGGACACAGAGGACACTGGTGGCTTTTCAAACCCGTGTGAATCACCATGTGTCTCTTCCAGTAGCTCTTGCGTTTGATGACCAGGCCGCACACGGGGCACTGGAAGGGCTTCCCGCTGTCCTCCGGTGAACCTGCGAGGGGGGGAATAAAAAAGAAAAAAGAAGAAATATTACCCAGCAGACCATAATCTTTACGAGTGTGACACTGCTACCTCGCGGTACGGCAGTAAAAGTGCTATTTGAGATCGTATCTCAGTCAGTCGGGGGAAACGAGGGGAAATGGCTGTCGATGTTGTCGAGTCGGTGAGGTCGTTTGGATTTGTCGTTAATTGTTATTGGTGATATGAACGACTGCTGGAAATAAAGGGTGTGGTGTTAAATTTTCCTTGTGCTTTTTGCTGCTTGCTGTGAGCCTCGATCGCAGAGGCATCTTTGGCACTGATTGGTGCGATCGAGTCTCACAGCGAGCTCTTCAGTCAAGCAGGAAGATGATTATTGTTGTTGGCTCTGTATCCAGTGCACATTAGAGCTCGATTGGTCTTATTAGAAGCTGGCATGATTGCATTAGAGGCGGCTTCATAAGTATTCCAGTCGCGTGGCTTGAAAAACATCTGGTAATCAGTGTTTGGCGAAATTGCCGCGCTCAGCCGTTCATTGACCCGGAGTGTAAAACTTCGAGGCTGCCTATTTGCGACGATAAACCGCCATCTGTGGCCCGACCTCGTGCTGCGACGAGATCGCTGTGGAAACTGAAGGTCTTCCACGCTTGTGAAAAAAAGGAAAGGCTTCGAAACCAGCTAATTTTCACTGGTTAATATTGGACATACCTACACAACTGTCAATCATTCCAATCGTTCCCATGTTGGCAGGAATGGATTATTTTTAATATTTTAAAATATTCATGGCGAGATAAGTAAGTTTATCCTTTCGAGAGCTACTGCTTTACAACTTGCATTCCTCTACTTGTACATTTCCCACAAAGCTTTTCGAAAATGTTCGTAAACGGTGCCAGTACGGTGGTTTGATGGAAGAGCAAGTCTGAAGGTTCGACGCTCTCTGCCGGCGTTCCGCTGAGCGGAAACTCGGATGGCTGCGTCTCATCTGAAGAGCCTGACCTACATTCCTGGGGAATCTGCTGAGATGGACTTGGTTAGCTTGTGCATATACACACACACACACACACACACACACACACACACACACACACACACACACACACACACACAAACACACACACACAAACACACACAAACACACACACAAACACACACACTGCCTGTTTGGCAGTCGATACAGGGAGAGAACATAGCAGTGATTGAACAAAACCTCAGCTAGCTCATGTTTCCACAAATATCTTTCTAACGAATAAAAAAATGTAAAACTGTTGATATGCTGAAGACATTTATGTAACACTTATGGAAGGAGTCTCCAGTGTCAGCGCTTTGTAAAAGTCTTCTGCGCTTTCCTGGTAACGTGAAAAGTTGCAGTCTTTCTTCTCGTATTAACTTCAAGAAAGAGGGGGGAAAAAAAAAAAAAAAAAGAGAGGCTGGTGAGGGAACAACTCTTTACAACTTGTTTCTCGAACACTCCACAATATTAAGTGCAACTATAAATAGTTAAAAGTATCTTGTTCTTTAATAAATCAAAATCAGTAATCATGAGCAAATTCCTGTGGTATAAGAGGAATAAAACACCTCAGGACGTGCTATTACTGGAAAATAATCAACTTCAGGGTTGTGACAGTAACTTCACTTCGTGCTTCATCACATCACCCCATCGTTGATTATTTTCCTCTAAAAGCACGCCTCTGAGTGTTTTATTCCTTACATATGCACAACGTGAGCAGCACAGTCACCTCACTTCACACACACTATTCCCTAATGGCGTATCCACAGCCTCAGGTACAGTTACAGTTATGTGTAATTATGCGTAGTAGATCCCACATGACCTCACTAGGTCATGTTTAGAACGCTAAAATAAGAGCCTACATTAGTGAAAACGCTCAATGGGACAAAAATATCAGTTTACAACTGACAAAAGAGTCTCAGACTGTTTAAATAGCTCAGTTTCCATCTACTTTATTTTTATGATGCATGTTATAAAATAATGTGTTCATAGTTTTGCAGACAACAGTTTAAAAAAAAAAAAAAAAAAACTTGTCCAAATTGACTTGCTTCAGTCAAACGCTTAAAGTAATGATGTAATTTCTTGCAAAACAAAACAAACAAAAAAAAAAGCCATCATATAAATGTTGCTTGATCGGAAAAACATATACATCACAAATTGCTCATTTTTTCTTCCTCCCTGACTTTTCTATTGCAGGCTGATTATCTGTGTTGTCTGGTTTCTAATCATTCTTCTGTCTCATTTAATCCAATGTTAAATCATACAGAAGTGAAAAAAATCGATCACATTAAACTACTTTAATCAGCTACAGTTTCATGTCAAATACAGACACCGTGTTATTTTCTAGAGATAAACTAAGAAAGCTCCTTGTTTCCAGTCTCCTGCCTTAACCACTGCTGTGGTTTACTGGTTTGTTGAAGTAAGGACCCTGTCATGAATTAAAGTGTAATTCCTGGCAGAAAGGTTTGACCTAATGGTGGGAAATATGGCCAAAATACTCTACGAGCTTGGAGTACTGACAGACTTTTTTCACCATCATAATATTTAGGTTTGCTCACCAAAAAAAAGAAAAAAACAATCAGTGACAAGGTAGTGTGATGAAGCAGAGTTACTGTTACCACCCTAAAGTTGATTATTTTCCTATAACAGCATGCCCTGAGGTGTTTTATTCCTCTTATAACACAGCTATGTGCCAACGATTCAAATTTTTTATTTATTAAAGAATGCATCATGCGTTTTATCCATTTACAGATACATTTAACATTGTGAAACAAGCTAGTTCTCACGTTATAGCAGCTATAAACAGTCGTACCCTCTTTTCTCTCTCTCTCGAAGATAATTAAGCAATAAAATAATAATAAAAAAAAAAAAAAAAACAAGAAAAACCCAGCGTGTCATGTTACACAGAAACCAGAAATCATTAACTCTTCTGTCCTTAAAGGAACAGCTTGCTTGCACTGGTACAAAGCTCTGACACTGGAGACTCCTTCCACAAATATTAAATAAATGTCTCCTAACAGAAAACTTCAATTTTTTCATTGTTAAATAACCACAATATTTTTGTACTCCGTACATTTCAAGTGCTTTATTATAGAAACAACAATGTCAACGCCTTCAGATCAATCAGAATCAAGAATTCAGCAGCATTGTGACAGAATTCAAACGAGCAAAAATGAAACAACTGGTAAAAAAAAAACAGTCTACATTTGAACTGAGAAGCAAGAGTCAGGCACTGATGATATTTATGACTCTGTAAGAAAAGCACATTCTGGATATATCAACCATTTTTCATACAGAGTGAGAATTTCCAAATGATGAAAGATGAAACTGTAAATTAGGTCTTTTTACATTTTTATATTTACTGTCCATTAATGCAGCTGAATGTATGAATAAAGTCTGGCACTTTATTAGCTATTTAGTTCTCTATGTAAAAGATGAGCAGCCTTTTCAGTCTGCTTAAACAGGTCAAGGTATTAGAATACCTTTAGTGATTCACGTACAAGTGATCCTATGCAAACAAGGACGTCTTTAGCCAAATCGCCTGCTGTCAGCCGTCATTACAGCGCATTAAAGGAATTGTTTACATGCATCTGCCACAGTGAGGACAAGCTGTTACCTGCTTGGCTGCTGGGCTTGGCACGTCCCTTGGGGGCAGCGGGCAGCAGAAGCTCCATGCTCTGGTTGGGCGTCGGGGCCTTGTGGTTCCTGTCTAACTGCGGTTTAGAGTCCTCAGTGTTGGCCGTCGCCAGCTGCGGGTCTTTTTTATCGGCCAGCATGTTGCCGGCGGCCCGAGCCGCCACTTCTTTTAGCAGCGCTGCTGATGAGGTCATAGAGACGAGAGAGAGAAAGGGGGCGGCCGAGGGCTGCTGCTGCTGCTGGCTTCGCTCTGACACTTTCTTGGAGAGTGCGGCGAGCGTGGAGCTGGCAGACTGCGAGCTGAAGGGCGACGCGAAGGAGTCGAAGCGCACAGAGTCATCCGAGCGCCCTCCGAGTGGCGGCACTGAGGATGAAGAGGAGGACGAAGAAGAGGAGGAGGTGACTGAAGAGGAGGACGAGGAAGAAGATGAAGAGGTGGAGTTCTTGTCCTGGAGAACAGCATTGGCTGCGGCTTTCAGTTTCTGAATGGCCGAATCGGGAGACAGGCTTCCAGCCGGCGGCCATTTTTCCGCCATTCCAACCCAAACAAAGCTAGTGCTGCCCGAGCTGGCAGGCTCAGCCGGTCCGAACGGGTCTCCAGGCTCTTGCTTCACCACAGGCACCGACGCGGGCGAGGTGGAGGCAGAGCTAACTCCATTGTTACTGCTGTTGGCAAGTCTGCGTGCAAGGGCGCTTAGCTGCTGGGCGTGATGAGAGGACGGAGACAGAGCCAGGCCTGCAGGCGGAGACTCCGTCCCTCGGCCCAGACCTCGCCCAATGAGCTCTCCTGATTCCAGCTTCACCGAGCCGGACTCCAGGAGTCTGCGTAGATTGCTGCTAAGTGGTTTGGAGAGGCCGTGAGCTGAATCACACCATGGATGACAACGACACAGAGGACACCAGGGACATGTCCTGCGTGGACAAGGTGCGCGCGTCAAGCCCCAGCAGCTCCAGCGACACCCGCTGAGCAGGCGTGGCGCAGCCTGGAGGGCTCCCGGCCAAGGTGGCGCGGTCCGGCCGTGCCCCGTCCTCCGGAGACACCCGCAGGTCGTCCTGCACATCGCCGTAGGACGACGTGGAAGGACTGTCGGAATTGTTCCCAAACCAGCCGTCCTCCACCACCGAGCTGCCCGCTAGCGCCCCATCCTCAGCTGGCTCTGCATCTGCAAAACATCAGAACACTGGTTTTACACACACTGCAAAAATGAAGTGTGTACTCCATACTGAAAAAAATACAACAAAAGAACAAGGAGCACTTCACTGTAATCAAATAACCCAAGGGATTTTTATTTTACTTAAAAAGCTGCAATCATTTTATTTTCCTCCCATTAAATGTCTTTAATCTCCCTCATGAGAAAAAAAAAAAAAGATTTTCCCTCAAATCAGCCATTTGACCTTTTCCAGGTCACACTTTCTCATCGAGGTCATGCACAAAAAGGAGTGACACCAAAAACTCTTCATCAATGCGCAATTCACAACACCAGAACGACTCAGTACTCTGCCTTTTTTTTTTTTTTTTTTTTCCTTTTTAACCATTTTTTTCTTCCCAGGGTCTAAAGGAGCCTGGTGAAGGGGTTACCATGGCGACGGGCTCTTCGGGGAGGCTAGACAGCAAAGATTAGGGTAATGGAGGTTACAGAACTGCATTAATATTCATGAGGCTGCAGATACCACCAGGGAGCCAATAAGGATAGGGTTAAGGTCACCAAGGGTCATTAATATACACTTCATGTATCAATATTCATAAGCAAAACATTACAGCTTGCCAGACAAGGGCGAACAAAAGAAAGTGAATATTCCTGATACATATTAACAAAGCCTTGTCGAGAACATGTCAAGAAAACACAACAGCCAGAGCCCTGTATGTGAAACACGTCAAAACTTATCACTGAGGTTCTTTTTTTTTTTTTTTTTTTTTTTTTTTTTTTTACTTTCCCCCCATCTCAGAGTGTACTGTTACGTTAACCGATTTAAATGGCACCACCTCCGCAGGGGCAGACAGATAATAAAAAGCTGTGGCAGCACAAAAGGTCAGTGCACCTCTGACACTGGAATATGATCTGTACAAAAAGAAAAAGCAAGATTCATTTGAGCACTGTGTCCTCCGTATCGCGGCCTCCCTCACCTCTCCGACCTCGACATAAGCCCTGCGAGTTTTTCTCTGTTTACAGGGAAAACGGCAAAGTCGTTGCCAGGCAACGTCGCCCCCAGCGACCTGCCGGGATCATTACAGTCGACACACATCTGGCCAGCACCGCTGACTGGAGGAGGGAGGGGTATGTGAGGATGGCTGCCTTGACCTCATGACCTGCATAGTTCAAAATTATAAACTTCTTTAGGTTTGTACGTCTAACAATAATTTCTCATTTCTTTCATGTATATCTCCGACCTTTCTCAAGGTGCACATATACTTCACTTTCACCATGTATACATGCACACACACAGTTAATACATGTGCAGCACTGTTCACACACTCGCTTGCGTATCTTTTATCTGGAGGATTGAAAGCAGCATCCACTAAACGGCACATCAGAGCTAAAACATACCAGTCCATCTGATTTTTCCAAGTCGAACTGCAAAGTTTAGCGATTTCATGTACAGCCACGTTAAACACACTGAGCTCTGTTTCTCTATAAATCTTTCTGCCATCATCGTGATAGTTGTCATGATCTGCATCTCAAATCAACAACCCTTTCTGTACATTCAAAAGTATTTACTAATCTAAAATATCCAGAAGACTGGAGCTCCAAACAGACCTTTCGTTTTTAAAATTCAAACACTAACTGTAATAGGAAAACCTTTAGTGTTAGTATTCAGTAAATATCTAGAATAATGCATAAGAATTCGATTTGAGGCATGACGTTTGTTTATTCAGTCGAGTACACATGGTGCTATAATGCCTCCGCTATTAACTAATTTCTGAGGATGTGCGCAAGCGACACGCCATCTTGCGTATGCGTAGTTAAGAGCAAATGTAAATCAGCTTTTAGATGGTGGCTTTGGTTTTTTTTTATTCAGTTCACGCCCGGAAAAATTGTACTAGCCACCTTCTGTACAGTTATGTATCTCTCACCTGGAAACATGAGTACAGTGTACCTAAAAAAAAAAAATGACTGTACATATTAATTGTAACTTATGGAGTATTCATTTTACTTTGACTGGCTTTCGGAGTAAAGTTTTATACATAGTAAAAGTAAAAAAAAAAGGCGCACCCTTAAGCATACTACCCCAGGAAATGTACCATTTAGTACCTATTTCTAAGTGTTGATGTGGCAATAATCAATCATACAATATGTAAGGAATAAAACAGAAAAATGTGGCAAAATTGCTGTGGTGTAAGAGGAATAAAACAAGTTGTGCCGTTATTGGAAAACAATCAACGACGGGCTGTGTGATGAAGCAGAGTCGCTGATACCACCATGAATTTCCTGTAACAGCATGTCCTGAAGTGTTTTAATTCTCTTATACCACAGCAATTTCACCAAAGAAGAACATCTCACTTTTTTTTGTCTGTATTATCATTTACGTTAACAGTTGTTCCCTCACCAGCCAGTTGTCCCAAAAAAAACAAACAAACAAAAAAAAAAAAAAAAGCTTGTCATGTTACCGAGCAACTGGAAAGTCCATACTGACTGTAACAAAGTGCTGACACTGGAGACTCCTTCCATAAAATAAATGTCTCGTTACAGAAAACTTCACCATATCAATGATTTTCATCTGTTTTTGTATAAGTCCCTGTGAATGAGCTGTTACTATAGCAACTATAACATATAAGAACCAGTGCATTAATATAAACCATCTGCCCAATCAGAATCAAGAAAAAAGGCTTTTTTTTTTTTTAAATAGACGTGTTTAAACATGGTGTATTTGCTTGGATGTGATATACAGCCTACAAAAGGCTAAGCACTAAAAACAATCTAGCAGCTTTACACACACACACACACACACACACACACACACTTTCATCACTCTCCAGTGCAACATTCCACTGAATACAAGACACAAGATTGTACAACAGTGGGTTTGTGGACAAACATGGAGTCTCACAGCGCTCGTCATTAAGATTCCAGGAGCAGAAGAGGGCGAGTGTGTGTTTGAGATGGATCATCAGTGTGTAAATTTGTGTGTGTGTGTGTTGTGATGTTGACGAGTGGCGTGGAGCTGAAGATCACCTGAGCGTTGCTTGAGTTCACCACGCGTGACCCACTTCCATGTGACAGCGGCGAGGACGGCCGCTAATGGCCCTAATGTGGTTAGAGAGAAATGGCTAGATTGCTGACCCAAGGTCTCAGAGGCAGAAGTATACACACACAACACACACAATACACGCACACACAATACACACACAATACACACACACACACAATACACACAGAGCCCAAATGTGCTGCTATGGTAAGTTAAGCTAGGCAGCACTACACCCCTCTACTCAGTGTCTCTCTCTCTCTGTGGGCAGTGTGACATTTCCCAAGGTCACGACTCCAGCTCCACTTCTGCATGGCTTTATCTCAAACAACCCCCTACCTACCTGTCTGTCTCTCTCTCTCTCTCTCTCTCTCTCTACCTGTCTCCCTCTACCTACCTGTCTCTCTCACTCTCTCTACCTGTCTCCCCCTACCTACCTGTCTCTCTCTCTCTCTCTACCTGTCTCCCTCTACCTACCTGTCTCTCTCACTCTCTCTACCTGTCTCCCTCTACCTACCTGTCTCTCTCACTCTCTCTACCTGTCTCCCTCTACCTACCTGTCTCTCTCTCTCTCTCTCTACCTGTCTCCCTCTACCTACCTGTCTCTCTCACTCTCTCTACCTGTCTCCCCCTACCTACCTGTCTCTCTCTCTCTCTCTCTCTCTCTACCTGTCTCCCTCTACCTACCTGTCTCTCTCACTCTCTCTACCTGTCTCCCCCTACCTACCTGTCTCTCTCTCTCTCTCTCTACCTGTCTCCCTCGACCTACCTGTATCCCTCTACCTACCTGTCTCTGTCATTGTCTGTCTCTCTCTACCTACCTGTCTCTCTCTTCATCTCCCTCTATCTGTCTCTCTCTACCTAGCTGTCTCCTCTTTATGTGTCTCTCTCTACCTGTCTCTCTCTTCATGTCTCCCTCTACATCTGTCTACCTACCTACCTGTCTCCCTCTACCTACCTGTCCCTCTCTTTATCTGTCTCTCTCTTCATCTGTCTCTCTTTACCTACCTGTCGGCATCTCTGTCTCATGGTCTCTCTCTCCATCCCTATCTCTACCTCTTTCTCTCTTCCTTCCCGTCACACACTATCTCTCTGTTTCTCCTTGTCCCCCCAACTATCTCTGTCCCTCTCTCTACTTCTCCTTCGCTCTCTCCCTCCATCTCTCTCTCTCTCTCTCCCCCCCTCTCTTCTTCATGCACTCACTCTCTCCCTCCCCCTATCTGCTATCTGTTTCTCATGCTGTCTGCCCCTGCCCTTTTGTCTCCCTCCCAGTCTCACTAATGGCAGAGCGACAGGTCACACTTTATTCCCTACTCTAGTGTCTGAATCTGGTAACAGCAGCAACTGACACAGCGACACACAACTATTTTATACATCACACTGTATTCATTCACTGTATTTTAAAAACACACTTTTCTGTGTATGTTGTATATGTCAATGCTTTTAGAAATCCATTGCTTCACACACACACACACACACACACACACACACACACACACACACACACACACACACGTTCTTCCGTCAGCCTATCATCTTCCAAACCCTATCATTTATATCATCATAACTTTTTCACCAGTTGTTTCCTTGTTCTTTTTTTTTTTGTTGTTAAGATAATTGTCTGTAATGAGTAACACTAATATGACTGCCGTCACTCTCACAATGATTTCTGAACCTCAACTACGTGAGAAGCAGCGAGATGGCAGTCGGTGCAGATGTCCAGGCCGTTTAGCAGCAGTCAGGAGGAACCTCTGCGTCCTGACACGTCCCTGCAGCTCAGATCTGTTTCTCCGAGCGGCTCGTTACCCTCCAGCTGACTGCTGCTTCTGCACTCGCCGTGACCTCGCGCTCACCATCGCTCGCCTCCTGTTTACGCTCCGCTCCTCAGACTCTCTCGCCCAAAGCCACGGCGTTACACAACTGCAGGAACAGTCCTCCTGGAGCAACTCGGGGTTAAGCGCCTCGCTCAAGGGTACAGTGCTGGTAGCCGTCGGCCAGAATCAAACCCGTGACCTCCTGAGTCACGAAAAAAAAAAAAAAAACCCTGCTAAATCGCATCAACTCTACAAATCGCACCATTTGGTGTAGTGGGACATTGCGGTGTGAATTTCTGCTCTCTCAGCACATTGTGTAGTGCACCTACTTCCCACTTTAAACTCTCAGACCAGTCATAGTACAACTGTACACACAACTCAAGACTGTAGTCTATAAACACGTACTGCACCACGTTGCAGCTACACCAAATTTACATGATCAGCCAAATAGGATGATGTAATCATATATCTGTGATGTCTAATGCTCATTTTGAAAACAGACAGAGAAATCCAGAAGCGTAATTATAAAAATCTCGTAAAATAAGCTAATATTAACTGAATATTTACATTTTATCTAGATGTTATTACCCTACAAATACTAAACTAACAGCAACTTACTCGGAAAATACTCTGAATTATAAATCTAGTGATTTGCCATTGGCTACCAATAAATTAGCGACGGCATTTTAAGGACACAATCAACTCAAAGGTACTGTTACAATTATCTATATTATATTAGGCCTTGCCTCCCAACATCTGAAAGAAGAAATGTACCACAAAGCTAGTTATGTGGATAATATGCAGAAAATATAGTCCCTTGTTTTTCTATATGTAAAAATCTGTACTTTTTCTGTCCCCCATTTTCTTCCTAATTTGGTCTTGGCAAATTCCCTCCCACCATCCAGCTGTGCCCTGTCACACAACAGCTACCAAACAGGAAGAGTGAAGGATATCAATTGCTTCCTCCAAAGCCAATCAACTGCTAATGATATCATGTAATTCTGTGAAGAGTGTAATAAAACGTTAGTCTTTGCCAGCAACTCATAATTTCTGACTAGGAAAAAACAAGGAAAACACCCCCTCAAAATTTGAAATGGTGTCCTCAACTCCTAGTTCAGCAAGTGACGTCAAATCAACATGGTTGCTCGCAGTAAACAAAGCAGCACTTCTTACCATTAAAAGGAGTTATAATGTACACCGATCAGCCATAACATTAAAACCACCTGTCTAATATTGCATAGGTCCCCCTGGTGTCGACAAAACAGCTCTGACCCGTCGAGGCATGGACTCCACAAGACCTCTGAAGGAGTTCTGTGGTATCTGGAAAATTTGGAGGCCAAGTCAACACCTTGTACTCTTTGTCAAGTTCCTCAAACCTTTCCTGAACTGTTTTTGCAGTGTAGCAGGGCGCATTATTCTGCTGAAAGAGGCCACTGCCATTAGGAAATACCATTGCCATGAAGTAGTGTACTTAGTCAGCAACAATGTTTAGGTAGGTGGTACATGTCAAACTAACATCCACATGAATGCCAGGACCCTAGATTTCCCAGCAGAACATTGCTCAGAGCATCACACTGCCTCTGCCGGTTTGCCTTCTTCCCATAGTGCATCCTGGTGCCATCTCTTCCCCAGGTAAGCGACGCACATGCACCCGGCCATCCACGTGATGTAAAAGAAAATATGTTTCATCAGATCAGGCCACCTTCTTCCATTGCTCCATGGTCCAGTTCTGATGCTAACGTGCCCATTGTAGGAGCTTTCGGCAGTGGACAGGGGTCAGCATGGGCACTCTGACCGGTCTGCAGCTACACATCCCCATATGCAGCAAGCTGTGATGCACTGTGTGTTCTGACACCTTTCTATCACAGCCAACATTAACTTTTTCAGCAATTTGTGCTACAGTAGCTCTTCTGTGGGATCGGACCACATGGGCTAGCCTTCGCGCCACACACGCATCAGTGAGCTGTGGGCGCCCATGACCCTGTCGCTGGTTCACCCGTTGTCCTTCCTTGGACCACTGCTGGTAGATACTAAGCACTGCATACCAGGAACACTACACAAGACCTGCCGTATTGGAGATGCTCTGACCCAGTCATCTAGACATCACAATTTGGCCCTTGTCAAAGTTGTTCAGATCCTTACACTTGCCCTTTTTTCCTGCTTCTCCTCTGACATAAGACATAACACTCTGAATTCCGACTTCCCACATCTGGGTTAACTCTGATTTTCATTAAAAAAAAAAAAAATTAGCTTTGAAACTTAAACACTAAACACATATTTGCTGATTGACTACCTTATTAGAAAATGGGAGAAAGGGAAAAAGAACAAAAAGGTCCTTGTCTTCCTGATAGGAGACGTTCTGATAGGGAAGTTGTTCTAGGACTCTATACAAAACCTTCACGGATTCTCTCAGAGGGACAACTGACCTTTTTTCTTTGTGGTAAGTGGAAAATTATGTGTAAATTTTATTTTATTCACTGAGCATTTGTAAGGAAACTGTACACACACACACACACATTTTTGTTTTTTCATTTTACATTTCTACTGCATAATTTCATCCTGTATATTACTGGAATGTGAATTTGATGTTGAATCCTGCACCAAGGGGGAAAAAAACCTCATTGTACACCTTGTTCTCGGTGAACAGACGACTCTGAACCTGATCTCATTCTGATCCGGAAAAATCTCTCATTCATTTTTCAGGCTTTGCAGCAAAAGCAGGATATTTTTCCTCATATTCTGATATGAATATGATCTTTTCCTGAGTTTTCAGAGTGAACTCATCTCACCAGATCTTTCCAGACTGTTGCATGACATGACATACCAACAGCACGGCGTAACCAGTTAACGTGATCGGATATAAAAAAGACAAGCGTAGCCACAGTCAGCTCTTCAACACTGGAAAGTGTCTCATATTAACGTCCAGTACCTCTTAAGTATTATTCACATCAATCCTATTAAAAGTGCAATAGTCTTATTTTTTTTTTTTACTTTCTTACTTGTACAAATAACCTGGAGGATATATAAAACATGATCAAATATAAAGTGTATTAAGTGGCTGAGAAAGCTCATTTGGAAAACTGAAGTCAGGTCTGGAATTCTGGAGTGTGTTTGGATGCATCTCCTCCTGTCAGTCATTTTATAGACACACTTCTCTACAGGCCAGCATAGATCCTGGGGGCGGAGCTTCATGAACACAAGGGGGCACTGTAGCTCCTGGGGGCGGCGCTTCTTTCAAATGTCAAATCCACTTACTTAACTGTTAGAGACCTAATCTTTCCTATAGCACCTTTTACTGGCTAAGAGTGAGCCTCAGCTGAGAAACTGTTATGGAGTGAAATCGCTGTCTTTGTGAGTGTAAGAGATGAGAATAGGAAAAGAGGAGGAGGAGGAAGAGGAGGAGGAGGCAGAGGAGACGCTGCTGGTTTTCCTCCCAGGGCCACATGACTTGTGTGAGGTTGTCTACTGACATACTGCGGCTATTCCGCACTCAGCGGGCCATAAAAATCGGCCCGGCTGACCTGGGGTCAGGGAGAGGGCGCGGGGTGGGGGTGGAGGGAGGTGGAGAACAGAGGGCAGGCTGCTTCAGCCCGAGTGAAAAGCAGGCACAGAGGCCATTAGTCGATTAAACTAGGGCGCAGCCATCAATATTCCACTCTCACACAGGCTTGCAGGAGAAGCGAGGGTCCAACTGCTTTAACTCCATTACAAACAGACGAGTGTGTACACGCTGCAGTGCACGTCTCATTCACAAGACTGTACCACACAGTGCACTTCACGTCTGTCCCCTGCTGCAACAGACGTCTCGATACTCTGCTGTGCAATATAATCGCAAATTGTTTACACTACAACCTTTACTATTTTGATGTATACATGTTCCTCACTAGCTCGCTCATATCGTTCTATGCCAGTCGCTAGTGGGCGTTGCCATGGTTTCACTGTTAACGGCATGCTAGTGCAGTATCCACACACTCTAGCTACAGGATGTATAACAAGCTACCCATTTTACTAGAGCTGACACGATGCCACTTTTTCTTATCCGGTACTGATAAGGAAACTGATAAGAGAAGGAATGATAGATATCTATCTGATATTTTTTCTTTAAAAACTATTACTATGTATTAGCTGAGCTATAAATCACTTGCACTCTCAAAGTAGAAACGCAAACCAAAGCTGCAGGATCTCACAAGGATCTGTTGTGTCCAACAAGTCAAGCGTGAGAGCCTTTACTTTTTTTTATTCAATTTGGTAACAATATCAAATTGTGTTGGACACAGTGAGAGCTACACATCAACACACGCCTACGCTGAAGGACTAATTAGCGTGCGTGAATGATCTCAGGTGAAAACGGTGAAGTGTGCAGTGCTGTGGCCTTCCAGGACTCGGAGGGAAGAATGGCGACTCATGCTGGAGTAATGCTCAAGGCAGCGAAACCCAAAAGCCAAACTAATTGGCACCCTTTTGGCAGCCATTTCCTGGCGCTCCCAGTGCATGCTGGGAGTGAGCACTGTTAGCGAGAGAACCAGTAGAGCGAAGGGTGAGAGGATGAAGATAGGAAGATAAGGAGTAGTCGGTGGTAATGAAGTGTCCTGGCTGGGTGGTGCCATGGCCGTGAGCTATGCTAATTAGCGCGCCTGGCGGTCAGTGCTGCCTTATTAACACACGGTCGAGAAAATGGCGGGAATCACTCACTCACACACACACACACACACACACACACACACACACAGTCGGGTCTCACGCTGTCTCGAGTGACTAACGGAGCTCAGCAGGAGGGAGGGGATCCTGTTAATTGGGGAACTCTCACAATCAGTTCCGTCTCACGAGAAGACCAAAGCGTCCAGATTGGTGAAGACAAATATGAACCAACAGTCATGTTTTAGTGGGAAGCTTTAAATCAGTCCAGTTTGATGAGAAGACAAAAGTGAGTGTAACTGGAAGAAAATCCAGCACTCCAGACTGTTAAAAACCACAATTTGTGGTGCATCTACTTGTATTGTAGTACTCCGTAAATAAAAATTTAGCATACGGGTTTTGATTCTGTTCTGATACGTGTTTTGATTCGTCACGACACCATCTTTTTCCTCAACATCAATACACTGATTTTGTACATAATCTTTAAAATTGAACTGTAAATTTTTACAGAACTTTTTTCCGTTTTATTTTTTTTCCTGATTTTCAATGTGATTTAAAAAATTTATATATAAAATTTTTCCAGTCTCCTCAGTGATAAAACTCTCGCATCCGGACCCACAGGAGGAGTGAGTTTCTAGCGGGTTGTACCGTCAGTGAACCCGGATGTTCGTGTCACATGGCCATATGATCGCGGTCAGTCGAAGAAGCACTGGAGTAGAGAAGAGATGTTGGCTCTTATTTCAGTTCAAAGTTTCAGAAACAATTTGAAAATACAATAACAATAATCACAGCGTATACGAGAAGCACCCATTTTTTTTGGCTTCTGTAGTTTCGTTAAAGATAAAAATATTGGCACCTTTGGCCTGTGATTGGAAACGTCAGTAGCCATAAAGTGAAGCATGAACTTATTGCTGTATTCGTTCATGAGATATTAAAACAAACTCGCTGTGTCTCGTCCCAACATATAAGAGAGAAATTTTTCCATTTATTTGAATTTTCAGTAGTATTTTCATCACTCATACCTAATGAGTCTGAAAACTCCTCATTCTTTCATGGACATTTATGGGGTTTATGTGTGTTTCTGCTCTGTTTGTTGGAGAAGCGTTATAAAGCTACAAAAAGACGTACCGTTTCAGGCTTCCACCTCAGTGACGAGCAAAGGTACAATTCAGTACTTTTTCCCTGAGAGTAAAGATACTATTCAAATGTTCCTCCAGCTGCGGTTTTTGGTTAGAGCAGGAGTGTCTGTTCTACCCACTGACAAAAGTGTACATTTCCACATGAAATGTAAAGCAGCTGTAACTCCGCTCCGTGTGTAATGCTTTCACGGTGCTGGAAGGAGACCTTGCTCGCAGCACGGCCCTTGCTATATATAATGGCGGCCATGTCGTACTGAGGTGTATTACATATTACCATCTGTGTATTTTCAGCATGGCCTCGGCGCTCTGCGGGCACGCCCGGCTCCATGCCAGAGGTGAAAGTGCTCTTGGAAGAGAACGAGGAGCCTTTGGCCCGGAGATTTCTGAAATTCCTCTTTGCAGATGAAGCGCCTTTTCGCTCGTCCGTTTAATTTCCCCCTCCACCTCTGCTTTTAGAGGCCACACACACGCGCACACACACACAGAAAAAAGCGAGTTGAGAATTAATCATCTCAGATTTACCTTCTGAGCTATAAGTGATGAGTGCAGGGCCTTGTGTAGAAATACAGAGCGAGGAGAACGGATTAGGCTTTTAGATGAATCACTAAAAAACCCAAACAAAACAGAAACAGAAGGATGGCTCGGAGTGGTGTGTGTGTCTGTGTTTGTGTGTGTGCGTGCGTATGCGCCAGGGAGATAAAAGTAGCAGTGTGAGCAGCGGAGGGACAGGAAGCAGGGGTGGGTTGGAGTAGGTGTTGTGACGCTCGTGGCACAACGGGCATTTGCTCCGGCGCCGTGGCCGCCTACCCGGGCAGGGACGGGTTAGCGCTGCCAGGGAAGCTGTCCAGCTACTGTAAATCACACTCCGTCCTACTAACGCGTCCAAACCAGAGCACAGCCACCCAGAGAGAGGGGGAGAGAGCAGGGGAGTTAGTACTCTGGAAAAAGACGAATAAAAAAATGCGCTGGCGCATTTTTTTTCTTTTTTTTTCTTTTTTTTTTAAATAGTGATATTGGTTTGACAGCAGCTGGAAGTGCAGCCTGAGGCAGTAGCTTCCTGGACGCGAGCCTGTCACTCAAAACGACGGACACTAATCAGGAAAGAGGGAGGGCGGCTTCTCAACCATTAGAGGAAAAAGGACTAGGGAGGGAGATCGTTACAGAGAGACAGAGATAGAGAGAAAGACAGAGACACACAGAGAGAGAGAGAGAGAGAGAGAGAGAGAGAGAGAGATGTACAGTGAGCGAGAGGGAGAGACTCTGCTCATTTACATGCAGGTCCAGGAGGATGGCGCGCTGATTCCTTTTCCAATCTCCATGTTAAACGGTGGCCAGGGCAGCCCATGGTTACCATCGCATTGTTCTCTCTGTCACATCGATACCCATCTCGGCTTTCACTGAGCCGACAGACACGTGAGCCAGATAACGGCGCTGAAATAAACCGAAAAACCTGTCGTGCCGAAGGAGGACGCTGGAGTGCGAGTTATTTTCGTCTCCTGTACTCGACTCCATCCTTTTTTATCCTTGTGGTGTGTGTGTGTGGATAGAGCCAGGTGTGTCGAACTCGCGCTGCACTATCCCCCCGACAAATCATTGGGAGGAAAAGAAAAAAAAAAAAAAGTAGAGTAATGATCACTATGACAACCGTGGCTGTGCCTTTGGCAGGAGGAGAAGGCTGACATTTCATGTTGACCTCGAAGCTGAATTGAGGCATCACTCAAATCGAAGGCTGTGTTTGAGCCTGAGTCGCTACGAGGCTGAAACGTCCTCGCTGAAAAAAACAAAGCAGGCTCGTGTCACAGAGACTTCCAGTGCCATGGAGCTGAGGCAGGATGAGTCGCGAGGCCCGAAATACGCACAGCGCGCACACACAAACACACACACAAACACACACACACTGCTGTACACTGATCAGGTGGCAGGGAGGATTAGCGGCATCAACACGGCTTCTCAGAAGCTGAAGAACCTGAAGTGCCAGTTTGTTAAACCTGGTTTCTTTCCTTTACGTCCTGCAGTGAACTGAAACTAAACACTAGTGAACTTTCCACCTGCTGCTAATTAGGAATGTGTGCATATTAAACCTGAAGATTACCGAAAAAAAAAAAAAATTAATCCACTTAGTGGAAAAGGAGCCATAATGACGATGAATAAATAAGGATTTTTTTTAAATAAATAAATGATGACAGAGTGAGTATAGCCCAGTCTCTCCCTCACTGTGTGGATTTGCCTGGGAATTTTTTTGACTTTTCTGATTACATCATATTGTTGCGCCGCTCCACGTTTGCACCAAGCAATCTGTACTTCACTTCTGTATCATTTCACGACATTACAGCATATTTTGTCACATTTCCTAATCATTGTTTAATAATTGTTCGATACACACATGTATCAACTCAAGAGGCTCGTTTCAAACATTACGATACGATACGTCATTACACCGCTACTCTTTATATAAATCTTTAGACAAAACTTACAAAGTACCTCCTTAACACTGTTTAATGCTGTTATTATGAGAAGACATAATATACGGAACAGAGATTACTGAAAGAAGCGTCTGAGCTTTTGAGAAGAAACAAATTCACCCAAGCACTATTTTTGTATTCATGTTTAGAGCGAGTTTGTGACTTCTTTAAAAGTAACTCTACTGGGAATAGTTATTACCACAGTGAACTCTCTTTTAGTAATTGGTTATAATGTTTTTTATTGATTTTTTATAAAATAAATATATATGTGGTCCTTTGCATGAAACGGCTGAGAAACTAATAAAATACCGTTATGAAACTCATTTTGGTCAGGACTCTTCCATCTCTACCCTTTCATCCCATGTTAATGCCATTTTTTACCAGTGAGGGAAAAAAGTGAACATAAAAATCAGTGTAAATAAATAAGTTAATAAATAATAAATACAAAGCCACCTATAAGTACAAGGTGTCCCAAAAGTCTCCACACATAGTCCCCTGTGTTTGCCAGCACCACGTCGGTTGTGTCCACCTCTCGGTTGGTCCGTAACACTACCAGTCTTTTTGAATTTTTTAATAAAGTTTGGCAAAAGTGTCGTGTGTGTGATGTGTTTGCCACGTTTCCTGTTAAAGTCCATCACAACCTTGCGAAGCTTCCCGATCCAGCCATGAGAATGATTTCAATACGTTCTTCTTTTGTCAAAGGCATTCTTAAAGTCTATCTGAAAAAAATATATATATAATATAAACCAAGTATGAAAAATTTTGGAAGACATTTTGCTAAAAAGTGTTAATTTCCCCTATGTATGGAGACATTCGGACACCCTGTAGTTTAACTCCCATTGGTTCCTGACTTTTGGGACACCGTGTAGTTTAACTCCCATTGGTTCCTGACTTTTCGGACACCGTGTAGTTTAACTCCCATTGGTTCCTGACTTTTTGGACACCGTGTAGTTTAACTCCCATTGGTTCCTGACTTTTCGGACACCGTGTAGTTTAACTGCCATTGGTTCCTGACTTTTGGGACACCGTGTAGTTTAACTCCCATTGGTTCCTGACTTTTGGGACACCGTGTAGTTTAACTCCCATTGGTTCCTGACTTTTGGGACACCGTGTAGTTTAACTCCCATTGGTTCCTGACTTTTGGGACACCGTGTAGTTTAACTCCCATTGGTTCCTGACTTTTGGGACACCGTGCAGTTTAACTCCCATTGGTTCCTGACTTTTGGGACACCCTGTAGTTTAACTCCCATTGGTTCCTGATTTTTCGGACACCGTGTAGTTTAACTCCCATTGGTTCCTGACTTTTCGGACACCCCGTAGATTTATTTTTTAATATTTATTATCTTGGTCATTCCAACTAAAATCATGCTTATAAACCAGCATACTTGATAGTATTCATAATAACACAAGTTATGTTATAACCCGATGCTGAATTTTCGTGGTCATTGTGGTAAAACATTAATGCACGTGGTGTTACAGATCGAGTGGCATCGTCACCACGCGCTGCATGGCATGAACACACCAGCACTGTGTGTATTAATTGTCTTGTCACATATCTTGTCTAATTGCACTGTAACTTTTCCTAATCTGCACTACATGTTGTCTGGTGATTATCTTGTATTGTAGTGTCATCACTTCTCTATAATACATCTTTATGTATAGAATGACAAAAAAAAAAAACTCTCTTTTCTCTTATGAAGACACTAATGACGTTCCACAAGATCCAAGCACCATCCAGATCAGGCTAGGTATTTCAACTAGCACCTCTAGATAAGGAAATTATTAATCCTTTCGAACAATCAGATGCATCCAAGCCACTGCGTGCTCAAAGCCGTCAGCTCAGAGGGCGGGAACAGATTTATTAACTTCCGAACTTTTTCAGCTGGACCTTCTCATGAAAATAAACCAGTCTTCTAACATCCACCTGTTTTCTCATTTTTCTAGTACTGATTTATTATTTCATTCACTGGTCTCTGAAAAATTAAAGAAAAAATAAAAACAATAGTGTGTCAGTGTCAGAAACACACCTTTCTTATTCATCCTTTTTTCCCCCCTAATGCACTAATCTTCAATCCATCATGTCTTTTAAGAAAAAAGCCAAGAAGGGCAGCAGGCTACCACAGTTCATTAAAAAAAAGAGCAACAGTTTGTTTTTCTTCTGAAATGTGTTGCTCGCAGTGTGCATCAGTATGAAATATCTGCCTACTTAGTAAACATGATCTCTTCTGGTTTTGTTTCTCTTCACTTTCATAACACCTACAGTTCTGTGCAAAGGTCTTAGGCTCCCTAATCTTTTGCGGAAGTTGGAACTGAAAGAGACGGAGGACTGAAAGCAAGGCAGTTAAAAGAATGAGCATCTCTGCTGTTTTTTATAAGCGCAGGTTTTATTCAGAGCTCGATTTAAGAGGCAGATCTCCTCTTGTAAACTGACTCCCTCTTTTCTACCCCTTTGAATAACATTATATAAAGATTTTACTTCCATTCATATTTGAGATTTGCACACAGTTTAGGATTCCTTCAAGTCAAACCTATAAAATTAGGAACAAATCCAACAGATGATTGGTTATGGAGAAATCAGGGTTGCCAGATTGGATTAAACTACAAACAGGGCTGTAGTGATTCCAGCGCTGGCATCACTAACAAACAAATGCCACGAAATGACAGCGATCTGGATGTATTCCACAATCACTGCAAAGCAGAATGCAAACTGTGCTCTGAGGAGGAACTACAGCATCTTCGTATAAGTAACCTGACAAAACATCTTAAACATAACACTCCTCAGCACGAGGACTTCATTCCTAGCAGCACACGTAGGCTAGGCAGGAAAAAGATGTCCTAGACAACATGTGGTGAGTGAAAAGAACAGTCTTACCCAGTGTGCTGTTCTTGATGATCAGCTACTATCAGTCACTGACAACAAGGGCACAATGAAGATAATAAAACGTACTTTATTTATAGTTGTACAGAAACGCTTTTCTGAAGTGGAACCAAACCCTACTCGATCCAAGGTAGCTAAGGCAGCTAGTTTAAAATCAACACACTAACGTTATGAGAACAAGCGTAATAGCGTAAATGCATGAACACGCACGTGTGCTTTTCATGGCCACCATTTAAACAACGGAAACATAAACAGAGCTAAATAAAACGTTCCACTGTATCAGTACTGACGAGTATCAAAAAACATTCGCTCAAACTTATTACATACCAAAGGGTTTTCTGATAAACCCAATTTGCGTGCTACAATGTGATCTGATAACCAGTAATGAAATGTTTGGAATTGATTTTAATATTTAAATTCGCTATTATCATATTAACAGGCTAAGTGGTTAAATAAGTGAGTCATGAGGGCAGCTAGATGCACATGCACAGCCATCGTTTGACCCCACCTTGACCCCTTCTCTTTACATCTTTTAAACAATTCATTACTGGTTTTACTGCATTCATGAGAACGAGCGTCATCATCGGGAAGTCGACTAAAACGCAGCCATACTTTAGATCACTTGTTCTCTCCACCATTATTGAATCATCTCTCAAGTCCGTGAGCACAAATTCCATAAATTCCATTTTGTCCAGCACAGACAGCAGAACCATTTACTTCCAACATCATCAATAGTCCATGTTTTTATCAATTTAGACTCGGGATCCAGGGGCACTTCAGACTCTCACACTCAGAATCAACTCAGAATTTCAGAATTAGCTTCTACTGTTATCTAAAGCTACTACCGACTGCAAAATAAATAACGTTGTTGCTGTTTTTTTTCTTCTTGCCGATTTGAAGTGGCTGTATAATTCAGTACAAGTTATTTTATCTCAGTTCCTCTTTCACCCCAAGCACAGAAACTAAAGACTTCTTTCCTGCTTACTCAACCTTGTGACCTATGCTAAACCATATCTAGTTTGAATTTTAAAAAGTGTTTTATTGTAGTAGTTAATGTAATAAATGGTAACAGGCTTGTGTGAAGCTGATTTGTCCCTGATTTAATCATCCAGAACCAGAAATAGACAGAAAAACGAGCATTTCCACCATTGTAGCTTTAAGGAGAATACAGGAGTGTGTAATAACAATATCAGATGTGCAGTTGGGAACTGCGTGAATCACAAAACCTCAGCTGGATGGTGGATTTTTAAGTGATTCTGCAGTGATATGCAGTAAACAGTAAAATAAATTAATATATATAAATAAAGCAGTACATTCATGATATAATCTTTTTACATATCTGCTGGCTGACACTTTCACTTGTTGATGCTTCTCCAAGTGCTGAACAGCGTATGTAATCACGTAAGATCAACACCTTTAACATTAGTTTGTAAAGTGTTAGATTTGACACTTCCTTGGAAGCCGGTTTAATTTTTTTGGGTCAAACTCATTACTTTCTGTTTCTCTTTCAGAAAGTATTTCGAAATATATTATTTATATCGGGAAAAATCCTAGTAAATATTTTTTTAAAAACTCTCTAATGGTAGCGAAGTTGAACATACACTGATAAATTTTCTTTCACATTAACTCAAAAACATTCTCCGTTTTCCCTGACGGAAACTGAAGTAGCTGAGGTATCCGAGAGCATGGGAGATAGGGGGATGGGGGCGGGGCTTCCGGGAAGTGTCCGTTAATATTGGAGAGTAAACACCTGCGTAGATCATTCCAGATTCATGTGGTGATTTGCTTATCTCTCCTTTTACTAGGGAGAAAAAGATGGATCTTTTGGCAGATTTTTGAGTAATGACTCGTACATGCGCACTCCGATGTTTTTGTGGCGCTCCCATGCAAAATACGTAAAGGTTGTCAGGTCTAGTAATACAATATAATCGGTGCTGAACATCACTGGATATGGTATAGGGATGATATGTCGTTATATCACACCAGTTTATGTGGTAATGGTGAGTAGTTCTACCTCGTGTGTGTAAGGAATGAGAATTAGCAGAGTGGCTGCACTATGATTAACATAATCAGGATCTATACCTAGCGCTGTAAAAAAGGCATGCAAACTGCAATTTTATCAAGTTAACACATTACGAACACATCGGCACGCTGAAAGCCAAATCAAAGTTTTTCACGTTTGTATAGTAAAATCTCACAACGTTATAAACAGAAAGGCATGAAAAAAATCTGATCTTGCCGAGCATCACTGGGAAAACCCATTTTATCTATTTTTATCGATTTTATTAAACCACGTGCACTGCTTCGCATGTTGCACTGCTCCGCTGATCAGTGTAGCTGTTTAAGCTAGCTGGATGAGAGAAGGAGTAGTGCACAAATTGCAATCTTAACAGATTACAAATATGTACAAAATTCAGTAACACACATCGCAATGTTGGTGACACATGTAAAAACAAAAGCACTGTGGAAAGCGCTGCTGTCTTTCTACAAGCTTTTCTAGCACTAGCACTTCATGAGCTTTTCATGTTGCCAGGGAGACACTTCTGTCAATCATTATGTGGTATGACACTCCCACAAAGAAGAAGCTTTTTGGTGTAATTAATTAAATTTGAAATATTATTCTTGAATCTACTATTGGTAAATGCTTATTAAATGACAGATCTGTAGCATCACAAATTATTTTGAAATCGTGTTGCTAGGAGCATTAATCCAGCCCTGTCCTTGTAGAACAAGACTATAAGAATGCCAGACTTGTGTATCAAGGGCATGGAAACGCAGAAATGCCAAGAAGTCGTCTGCGTATCTGCAGGAAGGACGTGGCACGTCTGTTTTTTTTTTCCAGGTGAACACCTGCAGTTTTAAGGCTGTAAATTAAACTCAGTGGCGACGATGGCTCTCTCGGACATGACTCCACATCATGGACATAACTTCTCGCTTTTTGTAAGGCAGCCAAACGGCTCGGCTCTCGTCGCTTGATTTATCGCCTCCCTTGAAACGTGCCGGTGCTCGGTGTCTGTTTGCGCCGCTGGCACGTTTAATCTTCTCAGTCATAAACGGAACGTGGCTCAGGAAAAAGGGCTCGAAGCTGAGCTGCTAACACGCTAGTTAAACTCATTAACGTGTCTCCACTTCCCCGTGTTGGACGGTGGAGACTTTCGACACTTGCACATGAGATCTGACGGAGATTACGTTTTGCCGGGGAAATCCCTACGGTAGGAAAATGAAGCTCCCAGATTAAAAAAAGCAGCACAATCCTGCGATACATAATATATTGTGTAATGTGCAGCAATGCAATTACAAAATGCTATTTTTATCAAAATCGCTCATCCCTTTAATGTATCAAATGACAGAAACAAGAAAATACATAGGTGTTAAACATGACTGTAGTGTTTTTTCTTACACTTCTACACACCAAAAGAGCTTATAATCAGCGACTATCATTTCTCCACTGAGAATCAAGACAAAAGAAGTGCACTATGTGGTTAAGAATGAAATATACATTTAGACACAGCTCTGGTCTTAATCATCATTTCTCAGCAGTTCCCTGTACTTCATCTCTTGACCCGTGTTTTGTGTATTGTTGACATAACACTAGACATGAACTGTAGCGTTTGGGACAGAGCCGAGCCCTACCACAATCCTCGAAAAGCAGCTCTTAGGCGTCTTCAAGGCTTTCTTTCACACTAGGTGTTTTTGTACACTTCAAGCCCTGCATGGACTGGCTTATGTGAGGGAAAAAAAAAAAAAGCGGCTCATGTGATGCTCATACTGTATCTATAATATTGCCAGATTATATATCGCATTTTATTAACAACACCAGGCCTCGTATCATTATCAAGCTGAATACAATTATTCGTAAATCGTTCGCAGGAGTATGTACACAAGGAATACGCACGCGACTTTGAAGAAAATGAGCGTTATGGAAACTTTACTAAATGATTGATAACGGATGTCTCTTTGTGTTCTGTGTTGAAATATGTCTGTTTTTACGCGTCATAAATCTATAGCACTGCTGAAGCACACATACAAAAAAGCAATCTCGGAAAAGGACATGGTGTAATACTGTCATGTGCATGACATTTATTTTCTGTAAGGAAAAAAAAAAACTTGAGAAAACAGAAAATTATCATGTGTGCAAGTGATAATTTTCTGTTTTCATGAATTTTTTTTGTGTGTATATTAGTTCTGTATATAAAAATATGTATGTTCTTTGTTGAAATATCTGTTTTTCTGTGTCGTAAACCTACGGTGCTGTTGCAAAAAAAATAAATAATCCATGGGACCTAGAAAAACTTAAAAGATGATCACATGCACATGAGAATTTTCTGGTTTCATGAGATTTTTTTTACTTTTCTGAAAGAAAAGGACATGGTATAATATTCTTTTTAGGTAATTATCACGTGTATAATATTACCATGAGCACAAGTGACAAAGTTCTGTTTCCAAATGAAAAATTATATATATATATATATATATATATATATATATATATATATATATATATATATATATATACATATATATATATATATATATATATATATATACACACACACACACACACACACATACATATATACATACATATATACACACACACACACACACACACACACATATGTATAGATAGATAGAGATATAGATATATTGCACAGGTTCCCCACAGCTCCTTCTATCTGCTCATTAACGAGACTTGTACCATCCATGAGCATCCATCCATTTTGTTTTTGAGGATGTTTTTGATGGAGACCACAAAGCACTTCACTTTAGGGCATCTGCTAAATGCTGGAAATGTTGAAAAATGTTTGAGACAAGAAAAAAGAAAAGCACTTTATGAGCACAGGAGCTTTTTTAAATACTTGCACAGAATGATGGATGTGTTGGACGCCTTTCTAAAACGCTGTTGCTGTGGTTTACATCACCTACTGTACACTGTGTCTTCCCCGGGAGCCGTAAACTACAGAGCGATCCTGCAGACTGATTAAGTTGGCCGTGATATAAAACCGAGCAAAGTCGCACATACTCAGTGATTTAATAATTGTATCTCCATTGCTGATTAACACAACCGGCTTTGCAGGACCAGACACCTGCTAGAAACACGCTTGTGCTGTTAGAATCACAGAGATTTGGTAGTCAAATGGCTTGAACATTGTGTATTCAAAAAAACACGTTCAGAAAATCACAAGTAATCAGAACTGTACTATATTTATTCCACAGCACTATTGAACTACTCGATTTTGATTGGTTAGAAGGTGTTGATTAATTTTCCACAACAGCACAGTGTTACATGTTTCCAAGCCAACGCACAGACTGACAGTAAGTGTAGTAACAGTTTCAGTGGAATGCACTATTGCTAGAATTGCGTTGATACAAACGGTGCAGTGATGTTACACTAAATATCCGCACTCTTGGGCCCTGTTCACACCCGCGTCCCGGGAGATCGCACTAAGTACACGTCTGAATGAGGTCTGATGTGTTCTGGAGATGCATTGTGATCGGATCACTCGTTCATAGCAAGTGTGAACAGGGCCCTGGAATGCAGTTTGACAAAAGCAAATTAGCGGGCTGGAAAAAGAGACTTATAACAAACTACACTTTCAAAAAGTGGTGGACACACACACCAAACCTCGCCAGTGTAAGTTACGCCTGTGCTACCAGCACCTTGTCTTCCAGCTGGGTTTTCTCACTGGCACCCAAGCTGCAACCGGATTGGGCAGGTGATTTAAAAAAAAAAAAAAAAAAAAAGTGCCTGATGTCACTCAACATGTTCGTGTTGTTTTGCAAGTGAGCAACACAACGCTGATGGTGGTGCTTTTTCAAACCAGCTGCTTGCTGTAGTATTACATGTGCTGGTGGTTGAGGAAAAAAAAAAAAAGTGGTTTTTTTCACTACAGGTAACAAGCAAACCTCACCACCTGGAGGCCATTTCAAAGTGTTAAAAGAGGAGGGGGAAATAAAAAAAACTCTAGACCACACTGCTGTAAATCCATTAAGTTGTCCAGGTTGGACAGGAAGCACATGCTGTCACAAAGAAACAATCCTGAAGTAATAGCAACCTCTCTCTCTCTCTCCAGCATTCTCTTAATTCTCCTCCTCTCCTCTACGATGGCCACAGACGTGCTCACTAATAAATCATGTCCCTTGTCTTTCTTGGCCGGATGGGGTCATTGGTTAGCGTTAGCGGGCCGTTAAAGGCCATACCGCAGGGCCTGGACGTGCCTGTGTGGTACAACAACAGAGGAAAGCACCTCCAAGCCCTCCAGCTCTCTCCTCTCGCTCTCTCTTCCTCTCTCTCTCCATCTCTTTCTCTCTGTGTTCTTTATGAAGCCGTGCCAGCATAAGCCCTGTGAGATGGTTATTACTCCGTCCGGAGCCGTCGCTAGCCAAAGGGCTGCGACTTGTCGACATGCGGAAAATCGTTCCCCCAGTCGGGTACTAGGCTTTGGTGGTCTGTGTGTGCGCGCGTGTGTGTGGCTTGTTTTTTGTTCCGTGTCAAACGCCAGGCTGTTGCGTTACATCCTGAGATAATGTGACTCGGCGGCCGTGCTGACTCGACTGTGCGCTTTGATGGCGAGGTGGGTGGACGACTCCCGCGAAATCCATGTTTTCAAATTTTTTATTTAAGGCGTTTTCGTCTGTCAAGTGGTTTCTATAATGCGTCGTCTATATGACCTCGCCGCTTCCTGTCTTTCAGCCGCAAAACGTTTAGCAAACCGTGCTCCGAGCCTAAAATAATCTCAAGGCCCCGACTTACACAAACATGGAAAACTGCTCCACTATAAGCAAAAGAAACGAGAACAGATGTGAGGCGGCTGAGGGGCTCGACCCGCGCCAATCATTGGAGTGTGTGTACTGAACGATGAGTCTGTGACGCTACAAAGATCTTAGCTGCATAATAAGAGTTAACGCTTGCGCTCTAGTGACCGGATCGTCATACATTCAGGCAACACATACGCAAATAATCTAAATTATAAAATCCTATAATAACTATAGTTTCTGAAGTTCTGAAAGGTTTTCTGAGAAGACGTATATTTAACATTTATGGAAGGAGTCTCCAGTGTCAGTGCGTTTGTAAAATCAGAGGTAAAACTGTAATTAAGTTTTAAGACAAGCTAAGCTTTTTTTTTTTTTTTTAAATTATATTAATTTTTTCTAGAGAGAAAAAAAAAAGAGAGGCTGGTGAGGGAACAACTGTTTACAGCTGCTATAACGCAAGTGATAACAGGAGCTAACCTCTTTCACAGACGTTCCACCACATTAAATGTAACTATAAGCGGATAAAAATTACAAGACCTTTTTCTTAAATAAATAAAAAATGCTGTGGTATAAGAGGAATAAAACACCTCGGGACTTGTTGTTATCGGAAAATAATCAAATTCAGGGTGGTACCAGTAACTCCACTTCATATTCGGCTGCATCACTGATTATTGTTCTTAAAAAATAAATAAGTAAATAAGTGTTTTATTCCTTACAAATTTTACTACAAATGTACTAAAAAGTTTGCCTAGATAGGTGTACTTAAAATTCTACTTTCACTATGAGGAAACTATGTTATGTTTATAGTAGTGTTAATTAAGCAATGGTATGGTCCAATGTAGGGGTGTAACTTTCTGATACAGTAATAAAAAAAAATGTAAAAAAAACACACGTTTTAGTGTTTACAATTAATAACATTTAGTCTGTGTAATTGGTAAGCCCCTCCTCAATCTTCTAAAGGGGTTAAAGTTTTGATTTAGGTGTTCAGTCCACTCCCCTCCGCCGCCAAACCCATCAAATCATTCATTAGTGCGCCTGAAGCAAGGCTGAATTCTGCTCGTTTTGTTTAGCCGCTGTATGAAGTCAGTATTAATGCGTTCTGATGAGCCGTTTTTCCTGCTCCGCCGTTCGGCTCGCCTCTCTCTTTAATTACAAGTCAGAGTGGAGCCTTTAAGACTATACCTGTGATGAAAGCCAGGCGGTCCAGCGCGCCAGATTAATCTAAACGTTCTGGTTGGCTGTGTGCGGCTCGAGCTCTCCTGTGTTCAGGAGAGCGTCCGCCGCCCCTTTTCGCATTTGCCCTTTAATTCTTTTCTAAGTGAAAGCCTGTGTATCATTATTCGCTTGAGCTGAACTGGGAGAGAGACATACTGAGAGACAGAGAGAGAGAGAGAGGAGAGAGATCAGTTTGGTGGAGGGAATGGAGGGATAAAAGGAGGAGGTAGTGGTGGTGGTGGAGGAGGAGGAGGAGGAGGAGGGGGGGTTTCTTGGCAGATATTCCCAACAAATCGGATGCCAAGAGCGAAATGGAAACCTCCCCTCATTTTCCTCTCCTCTTAATCCAATGTTTTCGAGCCCTACCCCAGCCAAGGTCATTATAATCATAGAGGAGTGGAAGAGCGCCAGTGACCCACCATTACAGTAAGGTACCGAGCTTCTCACTCACTCACTCTCTCACACACACACACACACACACACACACACACACACACACACTCTCTCGTTCCACTCTGCCGTCAGTTCGGTAATAATACAGCATCCCTGTAACGCTCTGCCGGTTCCTCCATTTGCAAAATGCAGATGCCCTCGAAGCTCGTAAGGGCGCAGGAGAAGGGTAGAGCTCTCCCCATAGGGAGACATTTTAGCTGATGGCAAAGGTCAGGGTGTAAGAATGATACGGGCTGCGGTTTTCCACAAAATGGAGGCCTTCAGCTGAGACAAAGAACAGTAGAGAGAGAGAGAGAGAGAGAGAGAGGGAGAGAGAGAGAGAGGAAAAAAGAAGTAGTAACCTCATTCAACCTCTGTGGCTTGGTGCAGAGCTTTCAGAAATATCTTAATAAACGCTAAACATTTAAGACTCTTCGTTCACTTCTGAAGCTCCGTGAACTTTGACCTCGCTGCCTGATCAAAGGGAATGAATTATCCAACATTAATACGCTCCGAGGTTATGAAAGCCAACGAGTTTCGGTCCCTGCAGGATACGATGTGGCCCTTGAGCTAAAGGTTTTATATTTAACCGTGAAAAGAGAGGGCGCGTGACCTCACCTTGGCCTCGGTGCCCTCTTGCGCATTTTCCACATGACACAGAGTCTAACATGTGTGTGCTCTCATTTACTAAGATAAAAAACACCAAGGAGCGAGGGAAAGCTTTACAAAACCGTCTCTGGAAGTGGAGGAGATTGGAGAAGATTTAGAATAATGTTTGACAGAGAAATATTTTGATATGGAAGATTTTCATTATGTAGCTAGCTAACTAGTTAAAAATGAGAGAGAGAGAGAGTTCAATGTGATGCTCGCTCTACCATTGCACTGTAAAGCTTCTAGGAGAAATTTTGTAGCTAGCAATGGGATGAACAATATGGCCAAAAACATCGTATCACGATACTTATGGTATTTTTACGATACACAGTATGTATCACAGGATTTTAGGTTTGTGTCCTGTTCCTCAAACCTGTGAAAAGCAAGAATAATTTAAGGGTGGGGTGTTATGACAAAAAAATATCATATCATGATACTTTCCACGATACATATCATGTAACTTAAAAATGTTTCACGATATTTAGGCTTTGCAACAAATTGGCAGTAAAACATTAGTGTTGCTTTTTCATGTAAAAGTCGATTCTTTTATTTAATGTCTACAAAATTAAATTATTAACAAAAATGGGAAAATAAACATCCTGTAAAATATTCTTTAGAATTTATTTGTTAAACATTTGTTTAGCCATTTTTAAAATTTAGTATAAAATCAGCTGCAGCCATTCAGAGTTTGTCACTGCTATTAAAGGTTTTTTTTTTTTTTTAATTTTAAAAAGATATCACGCTACCCACAATACATCAGAAAAGTGTGTTGTGATAAATAATAATTTATCACAATATTGATGTTATATCATCATAGTGCTCACCTTAATGTCAAATATGATTTAGAAAAGGACAAATAAACAATAAATAAATGGTAAAGCTGCTCGTGATCCTCGCAACACTGTCTGAACAAGTATACTGTGATACATTGTACCATGATATTAATATTTCGTCATATCACTTCCGTTAATTTTTCAAATATCGCAAACGAAAAACACCTCGGCTCTACTCTACTGGTTATCACTCGTAGCCTGGTCTTATCCTTTCCTCCTTGAGAAAAGCTCTGAGTAAATAAAACTCCGAGTTTGCGACTGTGAGTTTATACATAAGTCATTTGTGCTGGAAGACACTTGAGAGGAAGCCGGGATTGTTTGTTAAAAAGTCGGACTGTTGACTGAAGTGAAGAAGTATCGCGTGTGCTCCTCTCCTCCTGCCTCGCAGCTCTCTACTCGAAGGAGTTCCCTAACGACCCCCGCTGAAGCCACGGCCCCCAAAGCATTCTGGGAAGTCCAGACCGGTGAACGGAGCAGTGGTGTTACTGTTAACAAGCTGCTTCCTAGTCGGGCTTCGAGCAAACAATGACAGATGAGGTCTAAATCTCTAAACTGATTCCTGTGCTGAAATTTCCTGAATGGACGTCAAGCAAGAGTGCCGCATATCAGAGCTTTACATCTGAGACGTTCTCCAGACAGGACAGTTCCTGATGTTTTAATGAGTAACTCCGACAGCCAGTATCACATCGCCGGCCGCTGTCAAACGTAGCAAGATGTTCTCTCATGCACTCAGTAATAAACATACCATACTGTTCTTTGACTCATCTCTGACACGGTACAATCAAGACCATGAATTACAAATTAAGGCATTCAACGCACACTTGGTCTAGCGGCTAAGGAACCTGCGCTCTCGCTGCCGTGGCCCGGGTTCGATTCCCAGGCCCTTAACAAGAGCAGCCGAAAGAACAACAATGCACACTTCTATACAATTGAAATGGGAAAGAAAAAAAAAAAAAAAAGAATAAATACAGACCATGACAACAACTTTACAACATGACGGGTAATGATTTACTGTAACGCAACCTCTGTATCAAGAATTCCTTTTATTTAGGACCTTTAGTGTGTGTCTTTTACCTGGGAAGGTGCATGTGGTGTAATTAGCTTTTAAGAGTAAAAGGCCCAATTATGTACCTTTAATTATTTTTAAACAAACACTTGCACACTACAAGATACAAACTAAAGGTACGAATGGTACCAAGCCAGCGACGAGGAAAAGTGCAGTATATGACTTTTAATTCTGAGATTGTAGAGACAGAAGAAGGATTATAAACTGTAACTCATTTATTAATCTTTTAGTGAAGTGTTGCGTAAGTGTTTTCATAGTCAAACCAAATAAAAAAAAAAAATTCTCTTCAGATTTACAAAAGTTTGATCTTCTTCTTCGTAGTCATGTGCGTATGGTGATGGATACCAGTCACACAAAAATTACTGAGCATGTTCATGGCACCGCTGATTTACATCCAGTGATGCCCACAAAACTCTGTAAATGGTGAAGCACACAACAAAATAACGACTAAAGTGTGAAATGTAGCGTGTGCTAAATCTTCCAGTAATGCAGCTCAGCCACTGCAGCACATCACCTACCAAAGACACACACTAACGCTTCCTTCTGTTATAGGGCGTCATTACTTTTTCATCCTAATTGAGTGTCTAGTCTCATTTGTCTCAATTTATGAATCTGTTTTGGATCAAATCATTAATATGAAACAAGTGAGTTTCACAACATTTTCATTAAATTAGTGAAATAAGTGAGGAACAGCGTAACCTGTGTATGAAATCAAAGCAACTCTTCGTCAATTATACGACTTGAACCTGATCAATCGAGGGTCACGGTAGTGAGTCTACTTATATACGTAAATTTACACGAGCCCAGGAGCGAAACGTAGGACGTGATTTTTTTCCCCCCAACAAACTGGATTTTCACACACACCATATTTCTGGAGTAAACGCAGAACAATTTCCAAATAAAATTCATTCATAAGAGAGTCCTTTTTTTTTTTTTTTAACATGACATTCAATACTAAGAGCATTTTTTTTTCCCGGGAAAAAAAAAAAAACCCTGCCAGCCCTGAAGAGAAATAAAGCGCAGTAAACATTAAAAACCTAACACACAACAGACATTTGCGATTTAATCCCTTTACAAATCATTATTTCATATTCATATGTCGATTGGATCCCATGTTGTTTTTACTGAGGAATAAAAACAAGACTGTCCTTTTTTTTGGTAATAACTTTTACCTCTGTACCATGAAATCTATCAAAACAAACCAAAAAAATGAATGAAAACTGCGTTAAACAAAAATGAGAATGCCGCTTTCTGCAACTCCAAGACTGTGTGTACAACAGTTACCTTCGCAGTTGTAGAAAGAGAGAACAAAATTTCTTCCGGTTTCTCATTTAAGTGGTAAATCTTTCACCATGACCCACACACACGCACGCGCACACACACACACAGAAACACACTTTTTGCCGTTCCCTCACTAGCTCGTGTCAGGTCAGTCGGACGAGGACGTTAATGCTTTCTGACAGCTTGTCAATCACATCAGCGGCGCTCTCTACTTCACTGTGATGTCATTTCACAACTTTTTTGTGAGATACGCTGAAAGCACAAAAGCGTTACTATAGCCTAGACACAGAAGTGATAAAAAAAATAAGAGAACATAATGAGAAATCAGGTTTTTAACCTCACTTGTGCTGCTCTTTAGAACGCACATTTACGATTAATGAAAAATGAGGGCCAAAGGTCCTTCGTAAAACAGCTGGGGTCATGCGGTTCTAGAAAAACAATCAACACCGGAGTGGTGTGAATGTGAAGCTGAGTGTTTTTTCCTACAACAGCACACTCTGAAGGGTTTTATACCTCTTTTATTCCACGAAGCTCCGCCCTCAGGATCTACAGTGACCCGCAGAGTGTCTATAAAATGACTGACAGGAGGAAGTCAGTTTTCCAAACGGGTTTTCTCAGCAACTTTATAAACTTTTGCTAAGGTCACGGCTTAAAGGTGTATTAGGTAAGATCTGTGAAGGTAAGGTCTCTAAAAGGTTGAAGGCGTGAGCTGAATAAGATTTGAATGTTGTTTTTACTCACTGAGTAAATGCCCGCCCCCATTTCCACCCATGTACACAAAGCTCCGCCCCCAAAGCTTCAACTAGAGTTAGCATGCTAACTAGAGTTACAATTAGCAAGGACTGGCCTGGCATGACATCACTTTCAAGTGCACTCAAAGACAAGGTACAACTCATAACATATAAAAGTGCAAAAATAATGATTTATGAGGATGTGAAGAGGAGTTGGGGGCGTGTCTATAAAATGACTGACAAGAGGCCAATCCAAATACAAACACTCCAGACCGGAAGGCAGATTCCTACACCAGCTACGTCATACACTTGTTCTGAGAGAATGGCTTAAACTCTTATATATTTTTTTTTTTTTATCATTTCTACATCATTTTCCACATTATCTGTACAAGTAAAAAATGAAAAATATTGACTACTGCACCTTTAATCCATTGCTCTTTAACAGGTTCAACTCCCAGGTTATTTGTACAAGTAAGGAATGAAATATTTCCACTTTTAAACAACGACACGCTACTTTTTATCTGTTTATAGTTACATTTAACGTTGTGGAATGTCCATGAAACTGTTCTGTTACTGTTCTCACATACCTTATAGCAGCTATAAACAGTCCTTCCCTCAACAACCTGGTTTTTTTTCTCTCTCCTGAAGTTATTAAGACCAAAAAATGCAGCTTGTCATGTTACTGACATACAGCAGCGCACAAACTCCTCTGTCCTGAAGACAGCGCTGACACTGGAGACTCCTTCCCTAATTGTCAAATAAACATCTCCTCACAGCAACCAATAAGGAATGAGAATATCAACGAGTATATGCTTTTCTTTGTTAAATAACGACATTTTTCCCAGATATCCTTACATTATTTTCAGCGTCCGCCATACAACTGAATTTTGCTGTTACTATAGAAACGATAACGTACTTTTAACAAGCGCATTAATATAAACCTGTGATTTGGCCTCAAAGCCGGAGCTACTGTCTGAGCTGCTGTTAGAGAAAATTAATCAACGAGAATCCAACAACGCTTCATGCCCTGCGATTTTAGTGTCGATTAATGCCTCATGACAGATGTTTTCCTCACACTGGAACGAAACCACAGAGGTCACCGAGGTGCAACCAGGTGACAAGAGTGCATTTATCTTTAAAGACAACAAACAAAGCTTTATAAGTTCATGCACAGACCACGTGCACTGTTCCCTCTGTTACTGACTAAAACACAAGTTTGGGTGCAACTTTAAAAAAAAAATAAATAAAAAACACACAGATTGGTATCTTGCACACGATGTAAAGAGTCTGGCAGCTGCACGCGCTCTCTAGCGGCCAGCGCGTGCCACTTTTCCCCAACTCCTCAGCTGATAAATGCACAATCTCAACATCCTGGCTGATCAGAGGGGTCACGAACTGAGCACAGGGTAACGATCCTGGGTGCCAGCATGAACACAGAAGAGCATGCACTATCCGTGAGGGAGAAAGAAATGTGCATGTTGTTTTAAATCCAGGTGCAAAACTGATTGATTTGATCGCGTGCAATAATGCAATCATGTAATGCAGTCATGCAATGCAAAGAAAAAAAAAACTTACTCTCAATACAGCGCGAGGTGAAGCAAAAGTTGCAAGCCAAAACAAAAACAAACAAAAGTTGTGCATGTGTTTAAGAAGAGAAATGTTAGTGCTAAC